>NW_020955266.1:1293423-1297144 GCF_003031625.1 Empidonax traillii
CAAAAAAAACCCTTTTAGCACGCACCGCCCCCCATGACCCTCAGCCCCCCCACAGCCCCTCCATCCCCTTCACCGCCCCACCCCGACCCCTCACCGACCCCCCGGCAGGCCCCGGGCGGCCCCCCCCTCCCCAGCTCCCTCCCGCGGCGCACCTCGGCCGGCCCCTCCTCGTCAAGGCCGGCGGAGCT
Source organism: Empidonax traillii (assembly GCF_003031625.1). Classification (NCBI taxonomy): domain Eukaryota; kingdom Metazoa; phylum Chordata; class Aves; order Passeriformes; family Tyrannidae; genus Empidonax; species Empidonax traillii. Next base: position 1,293,612 of record NW_020955266.1, read on the forward strand.
CCAGAGGACGAGCCCCTGGAGCAGGAGGATGGCGAGGGCCGTGGCGGCCGCCAGCCGGTACCGCCGCACCAGCTTCCTCGCCCGCCCTCCGGCCACCATCGCCCCGCCGGCCACCATCGCCCGCCGCGCCGACAGCAGCACTGCGCCTGCGCCGGCAGGGCCGGGGCGGGGCCTGGGGAGGGGGCGGAGACTGGGGCGGGGCCGGGGTGTGAGGGGAGGGTGGGAGGGAGTGTATGTACATATGTATATATGTATGTATATGTGTATGTATGTGTGTATGTATGTGTGTATCTTGGGATACGTGTGTGAGAGAGCGTGCACTGGATTGTGATATGTATGAGTATGTCTGGGAGTGTGTGAGTGTATGTGCACCTTGGGATGTGTGTGTGTGTATGCGTGTTCATCGGGCTGTGTGGGTGTGTGGGTGAGTGTGCATGGGGGGGTGTGTGTGCCACGCGTGTGAGTGTGCACCAGCTTGTGTGTGTGTGTGTGCACTGGGGCATGCATGTGCACCCAGTGGTGGGTGCATGGGTGTGCGTGTGCGCTGGGATGTGTGTGAGCACTGGGATGTGTGTTTGTGTGCAACTGAATGTGTGTGTGTGTGTGCAGTGGGATGTGTGTATGCGCTGGTACACGTGTGTGATGTGTGTGCACACTGGGGCGCACGTGTCTGCGTGTGCTGGGGTGTGTGTGGCCATACGTGCACTGGCAGCGTGTGGGTCTGTGACCACTGGTGTCAACCTGCCTGTCGTGGGCAAGGACACCTTCCACTAGCCCAGGCTGATCCAAGCCCTGTCCATCCTGGCCTTGCACCCTTCCAGGGATGGGGCACTTCCCAAGCGGGGGTCAGGAGAGAGGCCATTTCTTCACCGAGACCTTAATGCACCACACCCTCCACCCAAGCACCCTGTGCAAATGCGCTTGGATGTAACGTTTCCCACTGTCCTGCTTCCCAGGAGCTGCCAACTGGCATCAGTGTGAAAAAAGTCACTCTGAGGAGATCCGTGGGTTTGGAAGCTTCAGCCCCCAAGAATAATCCAGAAGGACAAGTGGGACAGGTGATGGGTGCAGGGAGCCAGCCCACCCACAACCCCCAGCCCAGCCTTGCCTCCCCTGCCCAGCTCCCCAGCACCCTGCCTGGCGGATCTCTGGTCTTCAAGAGGGAAGGTTTTATTCCCAGCACCACTGCTGTATGGATGAGGACTCCAAATGCAAAGGGATGATTTTCTCCTCATCCCGCTCTGTGTCTCCTCTCAACCTCATCCTCCCCAGCGTCGCTCCAAGCAAACATCTGAGCCTCAGCCTTGGAGAGCAGCAGCTCCACTGTCCAGCCAGCTCCTGCCTGAGTGGAATGCCAATGTGATCCCCTCCATGCAGGTCCCAGTGACACTCCTGGCAGCAGGAGCAGCCCATGGGGCTGGGTGCTGGCTCACACCCCCCTAGCTGTGCTGTTGGGCTCCTCGCTGGGCTGTGGAGCTGGTGGCACGTTGCTGTAGATCTGTTCCTGCTGCCGCACAGGCTTCTGCACCCTGGCATATATCGCCTCTCTTTCCTCTTCCACAGGCTGGGAAAGAAGAGGATAAACAAAAAGCATTCTTTGTGGGGCTGCTCCAGGGAAACACTGTCTGCTGGAACCTCTCTTGGCTACTTTAAGCACCCAGGAGCAGCCATGGGGGCTGGAGCGGGAACCCCCATTATCCCTGGTCCCTTGCAACCCAGTTTGGCAAGCCCCTTTGCAGCCCCCTCCCTCCCCACCCAGCCCATCCTACTGCCCATGCCATCACCCACCTGCCCCAGCTTTGCCCCCACCACCTCCAACCCGGCACTGCTCGGCATTCTCCTACCTTAGCACCGTGCCTGACTTCCACGTACTCGACTGAGGAGTTTTCCAGGCTGCGGAAAGCCTCGGCATTGCTGTACAGCTGGCTCTTGGCTGTGCCCGTGTGGTGGTTAATGTCTGCATAATTCAAGGCATCTGCTCCCTGATGGAGAGGGATGAGCTCTTAACCTGCTGCCGCCTGCATCCACAGGGGTGGGAGCACGTCCCGCCCTGCTGCCTGTCCTGATGGGTGCTGAGACTGATGGCTGCAGGAGCACTGGGTGGAAACAAAACCTGAAGAAAAGGCTGGTCCAACATTCCCCAGGGGAATTCTAGTTAGTGACACCAGCCTCTCCTCAAAATCTGGCAGAGAAAATTAGAAAACGCTTTCCAAGCAGTGAGCAAAGAGCAGCTGCTCCACTGCTACCTCAGGTGTGTTTGCTGCAGGTTCCCAGGTCTGTTTTTCTCTCAGAGGAGCAGCTCCCATGCTTGGAGGGGCCTGGGGGCAAACCTCTCAGCCCAAATCCTAAATTCCTTTCCCAGGAACACTCTGTGATAGTCACACAAGAGCTCTGTTTGTGTCTTTCTGTTGGCCAGCAGGGCCCAAAGGATCCCTCCCAGCCTAAAGCACCATGAGCCAGGCTGACAGCAGTGGCTCTGGCAGCTCGGGGTGTAACACTTCCCCTCTCCAGGAGAACTTGGGGCATGAGGTTTTCCTTACTGTGTGTGAAACACTGCGAGTCCTGTCCATCTCTATGGCGGCTCCGGAGAGGGCTGGGTGGAGCACGGATGTGGTTAGACATGAGTGAAAACAGAGGAAAAGAAATTAATTAAGAAACTGCCCTACCACTGTGAATCTCACCATAAAGCAGGAAAGGAACCTGTCACCCTGTGAGCCATCTAAACAGGAGCAGTTCTTCAAACAAAGCCAGATCCCACCTTCCAGCTGGCAAGATCCCCTCCTATCCCCCCCCATCCTTCACTCTGGCCTTAAACTTTGTGTCAAGCTTAGTGCAAGCCTCTCCCACCCAAGTGAGCCCATCTGAGGAAGCTGATGGTGCCCAGACAAACACAAGTAGGTGCTGTGCCAACCAGCACCCACCCCAAGGGCTGCTATTCCCTGCTCCCATGGGGATGAGACCCATGGGATGGTCCCACTGTTCCCTCAGGGGAAGGAATCCTCCTCGGTGGAGGTCTCAGTGATGGACCAAGGAATTGGATGGATCAGGGAGGGAATGGGGGAGAAAAAAAAAATATAAAGGAAAAAATAAATAAAGCAGAGGCATGTTCTGGTGCAGAAATAGGGGGTGTGGGGCAGTGACAGCTTCTCTCACCCTTTTTCCTCTTCCTGGACAGCATAACCAGAACAGCAGCAGCCACTGCAAGCAAAAGAAGAACCACTACCATGCCTGGAGCGAGGATGTGTTCAACCACGTTCAATCTGCAAGGTAAAAAGGGTTTCAGTTCTCACACTTCTAGGGAGGAATCAGCACGGAGCAGGGTTGCAGGAAGTGTCTGTGGGTGACAGAGCTTTCCCTGAGAGGAAGGAGAGCAGGTGTGGGGTGGTCAGGCCTCCAGCTGGGCACGGAGCAAAGCAAACCAAAAACTGCAGAAGCAAACTGACGCTGAGGTCCGAGAGCTGCTGAGTCTTTACTGGCTGAAGGATGGGTTCCTGCATCTAATGTTGCTCTGGTTTAGCTCCACTATTTGTTGA
>NW_020955267.1:0-74723 GCF_003031625.1 Empidonax traillii
TTAAAATGATGAGAACTTTCTTCCCATCTACTTCTTCCCTTCTTTTTGTCTCATATATACGCTATTTTACCAAACTCCCATTCTGTCTTCCAGTTCTACCCTTGATCCCCTTCATCTGGTTTTAGGGTTTACATTTCAATGATATTTCTTTCTGTCACTACAGCTTCTCTTTTGGTAGATTTAGTATTGCACCCTTATGTCTTGAACTTGTTCCCTCTCAGCCTTTCATTTGCTCAGATCCTGTCCTATTCTGACTCCTTTCTACCACTGAATGCTCTGGGAAGTATTCCCTTAGAGAAGTTGTCTGCTTTGCCTTTCTTACAGTTTTTATACTGGTTCTGCATGGACTGTATCTGTTTTCCTTAACTGTATCTCTGCCTTTGAAAACTTGAATTTTAGAACCTTTTAGAAAAGGCATCAAAAACCTGTCTCTCTACTCTAGTCTTGGCTGAATTTGTCCAGATTAGAATCTTAGGCCAACTTTCTTGTATAGCCTCAAAGAGGCCTGTGAACTCCTGTTCAATTCAGAGATAGCTACAAACCTTTGATTCTAATTCCAGCCTACGAATTAATTTTATGAGTATGAATGTTGCTAGACCTGTCAGTGATGCACATAGCACCAGTTTGTTTTTCCCATTCAGGCTATCTTGATGATTCTTGCTGCAATATTTCAAATATTTCCTTTCTTTCCATGTAGCAGAAGTTGACCTTATCTTCTGACTCTGTGACTATGGCATACTTTTTGTCTTTTGCTGTAGTTTTGTTCCTCTGACAATTCTTCACATTGCTGCAAAGATCTTCCTGTATTTTGTCTTACGTTTAATTCCCTTGCTTTGCAATATCCGTGCCCCTTTGCTCCACTAAACGTAATCTATTGATTAATTCTCAAGGCTTTTCACAACTGTTTGTAGCATACTTAGGACATTATCTTCAAGACTGAGGGTGAACACCAACCTCCTGTTAGCTCTGGAACAACTGCTGCGTATCTAGGTAGCAGCACTACAAGTGAACGTGAATTAGCATCATTACAGGTTATTCCTATTTGTCACAAACAACAACAGCTTCAGGAAAACATAACACTACCACATGCAATCAGACGGAATATCAGAAAGCCTGTTTTCAAATCAAGAAAGAGATCTGAAGATCATAAAAAATGCGAATGTGGAAGGAAGGCCAGAATACCCATGCTCAAATTCAGAAGATTTATTAGAAGCCTATCCTTATTCATCTACTTGTTGAAGTTCCTGCCAGACACATTTGTTTTTCTCCTCATAGTATTCGTATACCTCCCCCTAAGCTGGAAAAGGGGAATATCCTTATAAGCAGAACCAAAATACTCCATTATACTCCAAAACCCTGCTTAATATGCTTCTTAACTAAGACTAATACATGAGAATATGAGCAGAGCCTTCTTAGATCAAGCTGCGCACTTGTGTCTGCACTAATTTCCTCCGTACTTTGCAAAATAAGTTGTCTGAGGCAGAGGCAAGTAGAATAAACAAAGTGCTACAGCGGTGCAGTTGAAAAGTAATGATTTTTGAAGGCTAGTACTTCTAAGAGATTTTAGGTGGTGGCCTCCTGTATGTAAATGCTACAGAACATGTGCCTCTGGCTGAAGAATGAGGTGTTATGGGATTGACTTGTAATTTCCTTACTTTGGTGAAAGGTTTATTTTATTTGTATAGTAATGGTGTGATTGGATAACACAGGATGATAAATATTGAAATGGGATGTGGAAGTGATTCATATATCATGAACTCTGGTCTTGACCTTCTTACAATTACCAGAACAAATTACATTAATGACATCAAATTACATGACAGGCAAAGGAAGTTGTCATTAGTATCCATTACATGAAGCAATAGAGAAAGAAACTGCCTGGTTTTCTGTGGTAGTTGACTGTAAATATGACCACTCTTACATAACAGTAATACATACTCAGGAGGTGTTAGTTTTGTTTGTGTAGTTTTCATAAACTTACATATTTCAGAATAAAAAGGTTGTCCCTGAGTGATAAAATCAAGGAAACCTGGATTCCTATGAATTAGGGTCTACTATGCCCACTCTTGTAGCGCTTTTTCCACCTCCCTCTAAGTCTTCTGTGGTATCTTAAAGTAAGCAGCAATGAGGGTGCCATACACTGACCTCCTGTCAGTGTGTTACCACCAGCTGTGCCAGTGTGGAGTGATATAAGAGCAACTTAATAATTGAAACAAAGTAAAATATAAAATAATAATAGTAATAATAATGATAGTAAGGAGGAGGAAAAGGAGGAGGAAGAGCAGGAAAAGGGACATAACAAAAAGAGAGATGGTAATAAAACCGAAGGAAAGAAATACACAATACAATTGCTCACCACCCACTGACCAATGTGCAGCCTGTCCTGAAATAGTGCTCAGCCTCTTTTGGCCAGCTCAGCTGTGGCATTTTATGGTATGGAACATCCTTTTGGCTGGTTCAGTCAGCTGTCCTGACCACGCTCCCTCCCAGCTTTTTGTTCAGCTCCTCACTGGCAGAGCGTGAGACACTAAAAAGTCCTTGACTTAAGGTAAGCATCACTTAGCAACAACCAACACATCAGTGTGTTACTAACATTATTCTCATGCAAAATCCAAAACACAGCACTATACCGGCTGCAAGGAAGAAAATTAACTCTATCCCAGTCAAAACCAGGACGGATATGTACAAGTCTTCTTAATGCCTGACACTGAATGTTTTACTAGGCACAATGAAAATTCACATTTCAATACAATTAATTTTTTCTTAATTTTTTTTTCAGTGGGAGAAAGAAGCTGAAATGAACAGATAAGATCTTGTTCCTCTTTCACTTTGTTTTATAAAGCCTTTCACTTTTTTCTTCCCTGTAAAGCTTGTGGTGTGTGTTTTGCTTTTGCTCTTTTTCCTTGTTCCATTATTCATTCTTAAAAAAAAATAAATCCCTGTTTTTATTTTCTGTTAAGAAAAAGAATTTTAATTAAAATCTTTCAAGGTAATATTGTTAAAAAATAAAAAAAGAAAAAATTTATGAAAATTGAATAACTCTCTCCTACTACTTTTAAAAAAAGTTTCTGATTGTCTGTGAAGAGTTTAGAGAATGTGATGATAATAACATGTTTTAGAGACTGGTTTAATCCATTACCCATATTATTCCATTCTTTTGTAAACAGTTTTTAGTCAGCTGAAAAGTTCAAGTAGCCTAATAAAAATGGAGACAACTTCCTTTTCTGTATGTCTGAGCAGAGCAGACTTCGAATGTAATTTATACATTAACTTCTAAATTTTTGGCAGAGTTTTTCTTTAAATGCACAGCCAGATTTTTCGTCTAGCACTTGGACTTAAGGGCACTAGATCCCTAAATACCTCCGAGGAATGGGGTCTGAGACTCTGCTAAATTACCTGACTCTTGGGAGACTGTTGTAGCAGCCTCATGAAGGACCATGTGCAAAAATAGCATGTACAGGTATTTGCTTGCACATACATAGTTTTTCTTCATGCAGTAGGTACAGTAAGAATAAATCAAACGGCTTCCATAAACTCCTGTTTGTTTCCCGGGTAGTTAAATGTACAATTTGGTGCATGTAAAAAACCACAGGCATTAATAACAAAGGAGTCTTACTTTAAAAACTACAATTAATCCCCTAGGTGAGTGATGAAGCAGTCATTATTTGCACATAAGCTCTTTAGTTTAGAAATAAAATCTCAAAAAATCTAATATTAAAAAATCAAGATTCAAAAATCTAATGAAATCCCATAAATTAAGTCATGAATACAATCAAGAAATTAACATGCCTCAAATCTTTGCAAAAGAGACAACAGAATCTTTTGGAGGAGACAGGCTGGGGCATCTTTGGTGTCAGCCCAGGATCAGCCTCAAACTGGGGGTGCCAACTCCTCTGTCATCTTTATCTAGAAAGCATCTTTATAAAATTCAAGATTTTTGTATGATTAAAAAAACTTCCCTCCTGTTGTTCAATCAAACACTTTAGAATGATGGCCCAGCACTCTAGTTTGCAGAATAAACAACATATTTCTGCTATAGGTGCACTGTGTCATCAAGATGGAAGATGTTAAGACACTCCTGGGGCTAGGGTCAGTTGTATTGTATATGATGAGATTTTTGCAGGAGCTAAATGTTGTAAAGATCATAAGAATGGAAAACCTGAAGAAAAGAGTAAGATTTGTGCTTTGCCTTGCACTGACAGAAGCATGTATTTGCTGAATTTGTGCAGAGGAAGCTTTTCGTTTTGAGGCTGCCCAACACAACACGAGAACTTGCCTTACAATGTAATCAGAATTTATAATGGTCTTTATATTATAACAAACACACATACCTTTCAAACTATGGTGCTGAAATCTATGATGTGCCTATGACACAAGGTGCAGGAAGAGTTTGGGGCACAGGATTTAGCCATTTCACAGTAAATCAAATAGGACTCCTGAAGCCTTTTGAAACTGTATTTTTTTAATTTTATGATTTTTAGCTTGCTTTATAAATGTTAAGCCTTGCTGCCCTTTTTCTGGAAGTCTATGACACTATAAGAAAATTTACTTGTTTGATATGTTATTACAATTTTTCTTCAAGGTAGCATTGAGCTTTAGTACTTACTACTATCTAATACTGTATAATAATTTAAATCCACTTTAATGACTTTTGTAATATAAATGTTTTAAGTATAATAACAATTATTTTAACAAGTGTTTCCTGATTCTAGGCATGTGTAAAGAAGATGGGATATGTAATATGTCTGACCAGATAACTGCTTTTACAAATTATGTTCATTCTTCTTTATTTAGCTGCAAAATGAAGAGAGTTCAGTGTAGTTCAAGGAAAGCATTGTGGTAAACAGACAGCTTAAATGTGAGCAGTGTAAAGAGCAGCAGCTTGCAGAAATATTGCTATAGATACTAAGACCGTATCCTGCCTCGCTACGGACCACACATAATTGAATCATGTTCAATAGAAGGCCATTACAAAACAGTGCTGATTTGCAATGCTAATATGGTGAAGACAGCTGTCACTGGGAATTAAATATGATCATTCAAAGCCTGAATAAATGAGGTGCCCATTATCTTCTGGCTCTGCTGCAGCCTGCTTAAAGAACACAAATAAATGATACTGTCTCAATAACCAGCTCAGTTTTTCCTTCTAGCCATAGAAATATGAAGAAGACAGAGGGAAGAGGGAGGGCACACAACAACATCAACAACAAAAAGCAGAGTCAATTTACAAAGCCACCCAGAGAACCAATGCCCTACGACTTCATTTGCAACAGAACAGTATTTGTGGAAATAGGGAGAAAAAGCTCTTTAACCAAGCTAACGTGTTTTAGTGTAGAACAGGCATACTTATTTACAAAAAAACAGTGAAAAATCCCAGGTGTCTAAAAATCTCAGTCAACCATTTTCCAAAAGAAATCAGTTAGAGATGCCAAAATGTCAGATGAACTGAAACAGAGTCTGAAACAGCCAAGAGTGATAAAGGATAGGTTAAGGTAAATTCATTTTCCTTGTGCCATTCAGTAGTTTTAATGGCATAAGGTATTTCAATTTAATTTCAATGTGAACCATAATCTATACACAAGTAAAATGCTGGTCAAGGAGGAAAAAATTTGCATTTGTTTGTGGGAAGTTTGCGCCATTTCACAGACAGCAAAAACCCCAACAGTGGTAAGTAGAAGGAAAAAGAAAAGTTAATATAAAAATGAAGGGTAATTCTATTTTAGATAAGAATGCCACGGCCAATTACCAGTCCCTCATATAGTTAGTTTAGTCCTAAGTGGCATCTGCCTGTTTGGAGCTGTAGTTGGACAGTGCATTAAAGCAGACGAATCCAAGTGAGAGCTGTGCAGGGCCAGGGATCTGCATTCCATAGGTAGGCATCCTCTGGCTGAGCAGCTGTGTGGGCTCTGGTGCTGGGATACTGGCAGAGGGGAGCACTGACGGCTGCTTGACAAGCAATGCCTTGGTTGGTGTCTAATTACTAACTGATGCCTATAGGAAATGCAGCATAAAATTTGCACTTTAAAGGAGGAAGGAGAAAGAAGACAAAGCAGTAACTCTCAGAAATCCTACAGACAGCAGGTATGCATGTGTGCAAGTGCTTCTTTAGACCTGTGATAGCCTCAGAAGATAGCAACATATGAAGAACTATAGAGTAGGGTTTTTTTCCATTGAAGTATTTGCCCACCCACTGCCTCTTCACAATGTTTTACATTTTCCAATAGGAAAAGCATCTGTTAGAGCCTACAAATAGTCCAAATAGGCTGGGCAAAGTGGGAGGAAAGGAGTTGAGAATAACGATGACTCAGGCCACTCTGTCTTGAGCAAGGTCTCAGTGCAAGTGACCATTCTGGGACCTTTGACAGCCGTATGTAGGTAGTAAACAGGCAACAGTTTTCACAGTGGAGTTGGCTGTGCACGAGAACATATGCTGGTCTAGAGCAGTGAACTAACTGCAAAGAAAATAAAGGTACGAGTACAAGATTAACAGATTCACTACATAAAACCAACAACAACCAGAAAAAGTTTAGAAGTTATACGACTGTGAAAAATTGCATCTGACAGAAGATAAAATACCAGCAAGTGTAAGGTCATATATATGGCACAGGAAAACAAATCAGTAGGACGGGTACAAAGTGAGGATTAGCTCTTTAGAAGTCAGCAAGTTTAGGAATGGGTGGAGTTTTAAAGATTAGAAAAATAAATGTGAAGTTGCAAATGGAAGAACAGGCTGGTGTTGGTGAAACATATTGTGAGTCACTGCACGAATGAAAAGCAACAGTGTTTGCAAGACCCATGGTGTTAATGCATCTGCACTTGAAATGCTGTGTTTGCTTATATCCTCACATGTACTGAAATGCTTATGAAGTCAACAAGAAGGACATTTAACAGGGAAAAAAACCATAATAATACAGAGTATATGTGTAATGATGACTAGCACCATATCTCTCTTCTTTAGAAACAGGAGGATTCAGAAACACAAATAAGCCAAGCTACGCCTGAAGAATATTTATATTTATATTTTTGAAAGAGATCATGAATGTATGAGGTACCAGTGTAAAGCAGGTGTGACAGGATTTTCAAGGCCAGAATCCTTTGGTATCTAAACATTTTGTAGATAAATTTCACTTGTGAAATAAAACAGAGCAAGGCCAAAGAAATACAGATTTGAAATCACTATTTCAAGTTCCTTCTTCTATCGTTTACTTGGTAACTATACGGTTTGCAATCCCATTATCTGTGAGCCACTAAATAGAAGGTCTGTTGTGCCCTACTGTGAGAATATCTTTAATGGATTCTCTATTTTCATAGTTTCACTTGGAGTTTAGTATTTCTCCTGTTCTAAAGCCCAGGGAGGGAAAACCTTGTATTAACTGTTTTGAAACTCTGTGGGTGCAATACAGCAGCTGTACATTTAATATCAAAGCTTTTGATTATGTTTAACTGAGGGGGTTCTTCTTCCCTACCCTATTCCTTCCAGTGTCTCACATATTTCCTGCAGATTTATGCATTTTACCACTTAAAGAATTTAAAATACATTTTAATTGCTAGGTAACTTTATCTGTAGTACTCTGACTGATGCAGGTTTGTTGGTTTTTTAAAATGTTACTGGAAATGTCACAGGTGAAACACAGCCAGAGAATTAACCAGGGAACAAGCAAATTGTCACACAACGCATGATCCCACAGTGCTGTGCTTGTGCGTATAACACCTCTCACAGATAAGTAGAATATGCATAGCAAGGCCTTTGAAATCCTCTCCTCTGACTCTGGTCCTTTTGTGGTAAGACTTAGAGAAGGATTCTTCCCATATTTCTTCATTAATTCCATCTCACAGCTTCCATGGCCACAGCATTATCTTGTCCCTCTTCTCCTTTTTATTAGGTACTTTTACTATTAGACAGATTATTATGTCCATGTAATCAGCAATTTTACTGCCAATATTACTGCATTTTTATGTAGGGGCTACTATGTTTATTTCACAGGAGTAAATGAAAGACTCATTTGACAGCTTTCTCCTCAGGAAGGCCTTCATGTATCACTGGATGAATGAACAATCTTGATCCTTTACAAAGAAAAGATAGGATAATTCACAATTCTCCATTGTCAGTAAAGCACTCAGTATTCTCATGTGTTGTAATTGTAGCATTTAAAACTGTAGATGTGGCAAATGGTGAGCAATTCATCCACAAAGTATCCTGCTAGCAGTGTGAAACCAACTTTAATAGTGCCAAATAAACAACTATTCTGTTAATAAATGAATATTCTATGCCAATGTGACCAGTGTAGTGGATGAGGGAAAGACTGGATATAGTCTACCTGGACTTCAGTAAAGCTTATTATACTGTCTCCCACAGCATTCTCCTTGAGAAACTGGCTGTTCATCATTTTGACAGGTGCACTGTTTGCTGAGTATAGAACAGCCTGAATGGGCAATGCCAAAGAGTGGTGTTAAATGGAGTTAGATGCAATTGGCACATAGTCACTAGTGGTGTTCCCCAGGGCTCATTATGTGCTCAGTCCTCTGTAGTATCTTTACGAATGATGTGGACAAGCAGATTGAATGCAACCTCACTCAGTTTGCAGACAACACCAAGCTGTGTGGGAGTATAGATCTGCTGGAGGGCAGGAAGGCTTTATAGAAGAATCTGGACAGACTGGATCCATTGGCTGAGGCCAAATATGTTAAGTTCAAAAAGGCAAAGTGTTGAGTCCTGCACATGAGTCTCAACAACCCCAGGCAGCACTACACTCTTGGGGAAGAGGGACTGCAAAGCTGCCTGGCAGAAAAGAGTCTGGTGATGTTGGTCGACAGTGGCTGAGCATGAGCCACAGTGTGCCCAGGTGGCTAAAAAGGCCAATGACACCCTGACTTGTAGCAGAAATAGTGTGGCCAGCAGGGCTAGGGAAGTGATGTTCTCAGCACTGGTGAGGCCACACCTGGAGTACTTTTGTGTCTACTTTTGAGCCCCTCACTACAAGAAAGACATTGAAGTGCTGGAGCTTGTCCAGAGAAGGGCAATGGAGGTGGTGAAGGGTCAAGAGCATAAGTCTTGTGGGGAGTGGCTGAGAGAGGTGGGAGGTTCAGGGGGGCCTTATTGCTTTCTACAGCTACCTGAAAGGAAGCTGTAGCATGGTGGAGATCAGTCTCTTCTCCCAGCAATAGGACAACAGGAAATGGCCTCTAATTGCACCATGGGAGGTTTAGACTGCATATTAGAATTTTTTTTTCTCTGAAGTGCTGGTCAAACACAGGAACAAGCTGCCCAGAGAAGTAGTTGAGCTACCACCCCGAAGGTATTTAAAAGATCTGTAAATGTGGTGCTTAGGGACATGGTTTAGTGGTGGACTTGATTAACAGTTGAACTAAACGATCTTATAGGGTTTTTTCCTAACCTAAATGATTTTAAATAGCCTCTTGTAGCTAACTTGTCAATTTAGGGTTATATTATTTCAGCACAGATAGAAATAAAGAATTATAAAGCACTTTATTAAAGCAAGTAAATTTAAATTGGCTCTACCACGTATGAGGAATCAAGCATGTAAGGTGCTCAGAAGAAATGAAGCAAATGTGTTTGTAACAGGGTGAGTTTGAAAGGATGCCGAGATTGAAAACCAAGACACCATTTAAAGCTCAACAATAAACCCAATATTTATTACAAAAGTGGCCAAGTAAATGGGAACCCAAGAGACAGCAAAGGAGAGGAGTGAACCAAACCCTCAGTGAAACCCCCACTCACGCAGGTGTGTTTTACGAGGTTGTCTTACCGACCCCAGGATAACCAGAATTCCCCATAGCAGAGACTGCATCCTCGGAGGGTCAGCAGGCTCACAAAGATAGCGGCGTCCCCGCAGAAGGCAACGTTGTCCTTCATGTGAAGCTTGAGAGCCCCAAGCACGAGCCACCTGCATTTTTATCCAATTAGCTGGTGGTGTCTCCAGGGGCTGGTGTAGCAGCACCACCCAGCCAGAGGCCTTCGGTCCCTCCCCCTGTTATGTGAGTGTACCCCTTCAGCATATGCTTGAGAACTTTGGGATTCCCCTTGCACTTGCGCTGTTTCACTCAAGGGGTCTTACCTATTTGGGTCTGGGGGCTTTACTTCATCCTCTCCTCTTCAGTTTCTCCTTCGAATGTCCTCTACAGACAATGAGCCAATCGCAGAACACCAATTAAAACAATTTATACAAGAAACTCTCTCTCCAAGGACAAGGCTCCCATTTATCAGTGAACTTGGCAGGCAAGGAACAAAACTTTCACAGGTGGCTGGCCCAAACACAGACCAAAAAATATCAACATACCCCCATACAATTATATTAATTGTAAGCTATATATTTGATTTGTACCAGGGGAGTTCCAAGAAAACTAAAACTATGCATAAACTAGGCAAAAATTTAAAAAACCCCGCAGGAAACTGCATGGACATGTTCTACAGAAGGCAAGGGTTTTGTCCCCATCCATCGGCCTCCCTTTTTACACTAATAACAGAGCTAGTGAATCTTGATTTCAAAAAATGTTGGCCTTATGGGCTTGACTGCAATACCCTCAGTCCTTCCTGTTTCACTTCTATTTCCTACACTGCTGAAAGAAAAGGGACAAAGCATACATAAACACAGTATTTACCTTTTGACTTAAAATTAAAGCATTTGTAACTAAAGACCAGGGGAAAGGTGAGAGGAATGGAGAAAAAGGTGATCTTACTATCAGTAGCTGGAGCACTTCCTGCATATTTCAATTCCAAGCTGAGCTGAATACTGTCACATTCTTGCTGTTAGCTCTATTTATTTCAAATTCCTCTTGAATGCTGCTGAAATCCATAGGAAAATTCCTGTTAATTTCCAGGCTTTAACTGCATTTATTTTCTCATCTTTTACTTGTCTTAAGGTACTGGAATCTAATTTTTCTAAAATACATTCTTCATGATGCCTAGATCTTGTTTCATTTCCTATTGTATCTAGGTATCTAGAACAATTAAGAAAGAAGAGTACAGATAATGGGGATATTGCTTTCACTTAGGAATGGAATAAAGTCCCCTTTGGATTGTCTTCTTATTGCAGTTAAGGAATGCAGCTTGTGTCTATGATGAAAACATAGTGGGTTTTGGTGTTTATGGTTTTTTTCAGACTTGCACAACTCACAGATTAAATCAATGTTTAACCATAGTAAATGGTAAGTCATTGATGGAGACTGATTGCGGTGTCTCATAAACAAAGATTATTGTTAAATTTTGATTTTTATTTCTTAATTTTTACCTATCACTGTAGAACTCTCTGAGATTTCACTTTTCATGATAAGATAAGCTTCACCGTTTCCTAAATTCCTAGCAGCATACTGTCTCATAGCTTGGCATCAGGGCTTCAGGTATTGTTCTGATCTTATATTCATGGCATGCAAGAGATGCCCTGCAAAGTGAGTGGAACTTTATAAAATCTTTGAAACCTTGAAGTTAGAGACCCATGTGCTTAGATCTCTACATAATCTAGCAATTACTGCTCTTTTCCTGCTATATGTGGATGGATGCAATTGGGTTAATTAAAACCCAGCATCAAAATATTGAGTAGGTTGAATAGACTTGTTTGAACTTCTGTTGTTAATCCTGTGCATAAACTGCAATTTATTTCCTTTTCTCATTATGCGTTAGACTGAATAGAATAAGTGTTGTGCTCAAGTGTTTGCGCCATGTTGATAAGGTTGGAAACATAGCTATGAGGCTGTTGCACAGCAACGAGTGTATTATTTTTACATTATGAGACCACAGTAATTTTTGTATATTAAACTCAAAATAGTTAAAGAAACAGTAGATGAAGGTCTTTAGTAGAGCTCTGTTTTCATTTTGCATTTTTCAGTCATTTTGTGTCTTTCCCAAATGGGCTAAACTGTATTATACTTCCTGTCAAATTTAATTAAAAAAACCCCAGCAACTTCATATTAATTATCCAATTAGGGGGCATAAAATGTTCTTTCTGTCCCTCTCTATTTTTATTCTTGTTTATTTTTAAAGTGTGAATGGGGTAGAAAATCAATCAAATAAAAGGGACATGGAGATAATTGAACTCTTTTCATAAAGTCCCAGGTAGAAATCAGATCCAAGACTCAGAGGTCAAAGTTGAGCTCTGTAACTACTTTACCAAACTATTCTTGGTAATTATCAGCATGAGCATAATTATTAACGTTTCAATTATACTCACAATATTACATCTCTCCAAGGGGTTTAACTCCACTGATTTTCAATTTGTCTTATTTTTTTGGTAGACATCCAGTTGGAACAAAGTTGCTGAATAATATTTTTAACACAAAAGGGTAACATACTTTTCAAAATACAGGATCTATATCTTTTGTCCTCAATGACACTTGTATGCTTCCAGATTTTAATTGCTTGGTAACACTGCTTGGCATAGTGAGTAGATTTAAATAGATTTAAATAACTTATTACACAGGAAATAAAAAACTGTATCCAAACTCTTCTCTCTAAAAAACATAAAGTTTGAAATTGAGATCTAGATTAATAATACTTTATCCTTTAATTTAAAAGTATTATTCACTTGTCTACTGCTTTATAACTTTTTACATATGTTTCTTAAAATTTACTTGGCCAATGTATGAAGTCAAATAATTTATCTAACCAAAAATATTTTATGGTTATGTTTCTAAAATTTTTCTGAGTATTCAAACCTAAAATGCTTAATAAAGTCAGAATTTGCGATATGGGAACCACATGAGATATTTCTGTGCCTTTATTAATTCTATATAATCATCTTTAGTGCTTGTACATTATGGCTGAGTTTGAGTTACTTGGTATGTGAGCATCTCTGAGTAAAGGTACCATATTGTTCTGTATTTATAGGAGTCGTACTTTCAGGAAAGTCTTATGAGAGAGACCAGCCTATCTGGAAGAGGAATGGAGATTTCAATGTGAAGATGGAGTATAACAGCAGAAGTGACTCACATCCTAGAGACATGTGAACTCTATCATTTTAGCTAACCAGGCAAGCTAGTTAGCTAAAGCTGGTTAGCAAGCTACTTTTGTTGAAAAATATTTAGACAATAACTTGTAACAGTAATTTTAAAAAAATAAGTTGAATGAAAGAAAAGTTGTGTAAGTCAGTGTGAAGGATTAGCAAATCTGTGAGAATGGGTTTACAATATTTTATATGGGCAAATGAACAGTAAAATATGCAAAGCTATTGAGCTCTTGTGTCTGCCAAAAATGCAGGTCAACTCACAGAAAAGTTCTTGATCACTGCTACAGAAAATGGAAGTTTGGACTAAAGTGATTATACATCTGTTTCTGTAAGTTTGAAAAAGATTTGTACTAGCCATAATTACCCTGAAATAGATTTATTAGAAAATACTGCAACTAGAGAAGTGATTATGCATCTTGAATCTATTGTTCTCTGTCATCTATAGGTCTATTAACTGCCATCAAGTCACACTGTTATGGGCAGGAATTCAAGCAGCTGCCAGAGCTGTGCAATCTCAGATAGGTATATGGTGCCTCTGAACCATTCTCAGCCTAGCTACCCAGGGAAACTGGCATACAAAATTGTATTTTAAATAGTGCCCAGGCACAGATTGCATACTGTGTTTATGACTGATTAAATGGCACATTACCACTACATCAGCAGTGGATTCATCCTGAACCTGGTGGTAATGGGAGACAGGAGCTGCAGAACCAATTTATGGTGACTTTGTCATGAAATTTTAACATATACACACTGTATGATACCATTTTTTGGCTGTGGCCCTCTTTTCTCTCTCCTGACATTATACAGATGCTCACTCCTTGACCCATCATCTTTGTGTGAGTGCAATGCTGCCTGTCTCCATGGTGCCTACGCTCAGGAGAATGTTGCATGTTGCTATACTCCAGATGGAGAAGTTGCACTGTTCCCAAAACTGACTCATGAGATGAAGGTTAGCAAGGATCTGCTAAAAAAGAAGGCCAGGGTAAATGATAATGATAGCTGCCTGAAACAGTAAGCAGAGCAAATGGTCTGACCCTCTCTCAATATACTGATACATGATGGGCAGGGTTTGAGAACTTCAGACTATCTGGAAAGTTGTTAAGAAATTCAGTTGATAGTATAGGTGACATAGCTATTTGTATCATACTCATATATTTTTCTCTTACTCCTTTTTTTTGTTTGTTTTTGATCTGCAAGAGCATTGTGACACTGGGAACTTGACTTCAATGTCCACAGCACCATTTACCTAGGGGGAAATGGTGCTGTGGACATCTGTTTAGTTATAGCTCCCTGGAAATGGCCAAAGAATAAATCCATTCTTTTGCAAGAACTGTGTTAAAAAGCGTGACTGGCTAGTGCACAAGAAGTTGGAGTCAAGTTGTTCTGTGGCCTTCAATTCAAGACCCTTAAGTCAAGCATATTTTAAAGTCTATGATGATCCTGTGCTTGGACTCATCTCTGAGCAAATAAGGGCACCTGCCTTATTTAGACAAAACTTCAGTAATTTCAGCAGGTTTTGCACTGCAGTAAATGCAAAAATCTGCCTGGTGGTAGCAACTGAAGTAAAGAAGTTCAATATTTGCTCTGCTATTTCCTTAATTTTAAACCAACCAAACAACCAAAAAAAAAAAAGTCATCTCCCTTGCTCTGTCAATGTTATAGTGTTATAGTGAATATTTTGATTACATCATATATCTGCACAGAAAAAGAGAGTGTGGGGAACTTACAGCACACATGCCTTGATGTTAGCTAGATGTACAGTTATGTTGCTGCTCTAGAAGATTTGGCTATATATCCATGTGAAACATGGGCTTTGATAGTACATATTTATTTATGTGTTATATTTGATCCTGAAGCAGTAATATTTAAAGGAATGACAAGTGATTTACTTGTAGGATGAAAACAGTGTGCCTGGATGACTGGAGAAATGTACAGAGGTACTCAGAGCTCTCTGCTCTTCCCATTGTCATTGACAGGAGCTGGTGGTGGTCTGGGTATTTGTTCATAACCCCAAAACCACAAAAAGAGTGACTAGACTTGTCATGTCTGGATGGGAACATGGAGCAAAATTCAATAATCATCTTCATTTTTTTTTTGTTTCGACTAATTCTTCTGTAGAAATACGTATTTAACACAGGCTGTAAAAACAGCAGCGATGAACCAGAGTGTATGTGTATAGAAACTCTCTACCATAAATAAGTGCCTTTTAAAAATCACTGTAAACCATGTTTTCTATAATTATGACAAACCCTAGAGTTTTACCCATGTAATAATAATTTTTAGTGTCTTCACCATTACTTTCCTTTTTATTTATTTAACTAGGACTAACTTGATCAGACAATGTTAAGTGGGGAAACAGATGTTGTTAAATAGCCTGTAATTATGCCTTTAGTCATCTGTTACCATCACAAGGCTCCTCCTGCTACTATGACCAGAAAAAGTGACCTAACTGATTTCACCAGTAGCCTTGCCAGTGTCTGTTGCAGAATAGATGGCCTTATTAAGCAATCAGAAAAAAAAAAAAAAATCAACCATTACAGTGGAATAGTAATCATCAGTGTTTATACTAGCCCCACAATGCACAATCAGAACCATGAATTCTGCTAATTGTGTACCTTTTGCATCCAGAGGTGCCTGCAGTAGGAAACAAAAGGGACTTGAAAATTAGTGTTTATAGCAATTAGTTTCTGTCTAAAGGCATAGCCCAGTTCATGGAAGCCATGATTCAAACAGGGATTATTTTAGTAACTATGGTATTTAAATGTCCTCTGTCATTATTCAGCATCAAATTTCGCATTGCAGGACTAATTTGGATTTACTCTTTAAAATATGTTTGTAGGGAATTTTTAAAGTTGCAAACTGCAAACCATTTATTTTACTCTTTTTTATGTTTCCCACATCAGTTGTTTCCTTATGATTATGAGCCTGTATCAGATTCACTGTGGATGTGACTAAGTGTGTTTGCTATAGAATAGATGAGACTTATGAATGACGCAGTGGAGAGTGTTGGACTATTATTTTTCACAGAATGATCTCTAATATATGGCATGTTGAGGGATTTCATACTTCATACAAATGTAAGAACTGTAAGTTTGTTTTTTATAATCAGAGTTACAAATTCACACCAGTGAGCAGTGATACACAAGTGCTTTAGAAGAGAAATTTAGGTACGTAATTTTCTGAGTAAACTGCTAGTCTTTTTTCAGATGGACCTTGGTGAAAGCTCAGTAGATTACATTAAGTTGGTTACAAAAAGCCTTTTACTCTTTTCTTTCCTTTGAATCTTTAGCATTTCTGATGTAATAATCTGGTAGACAAATCTCTGTTCTTCAGTCCTTACCATTATAGACTCCCTGCTGTAGGTGCTTAAAGGGCAAATTAACAGTAGTACAATTCAAGTAACCTCTTCACCTTTGTATCAAAGCATCAGCTGCATGTTCTTGCTCTGCTAAAGCTGTCCATATGGTTATAGCAGACCTGTGACAATAACATACAGAAATGCTTAGAATACGGGAAAAGAAACCACAGGAAGATATAGGAAAAGGAAGGCAAAAAGTCTTTAAGTCAACCCTCAGTCTTAGCTCTGCTCTTTAAAGGTTAAACTGAATAACGGAAGTGTACCATCTGCAATTTATTAATAAGTTGCAGCCTCATTAGTTAACTACTGTTTCATCCGTATGTGATTAACTGTGTGACCTTAAAAAGATTGTTATTAATACAAAACACTGCATTATGAAACTATTAAGTTATAGGAAAATATTGGTACTTTGAAGACAATCAGAATGATAAGTGTGATAGTTTTTAGAGATACTATACCAACATTTCCTCTGACTGATTGCATTACATATTGATATTAGCAAGTATCAGTACGTAGTGCAATCAGTCAGTGGAAAATGAGTGAAATGTGAACTAATGAGAGCTAATTGTCTCATATAATAGCAAGGACACAAAATTCTATCAATTAAATTAGCCTGAGTTGAAACAACTATCAGTGTAATAATGTTGATAATATCAACCAAATTAGATGTAATGAAATAAATGGTATGCTAAAGATCAAGGATACCCACCGGCTTTGATCCCTGCCTCCTGCTAACTGGTGAGGGATTCTCATGATTTTGGGCTCAGTTTGCTTCAAGTTCTGCCTAATGCACAGCCTGAAACATGCAGTTCTTTACTCAGGGCACAGGTACAGTGGGCTTTGTTTTAATTATTATATTTTGCATCTGGCAAATGGGGGAAGCCCTCTGGGAGGTTAAGGCAGCGAACAAATAGTAGAGATTTGCCATTAAAGACTATTGCTAGCTTCAGCACAGCTGCTGGTGAAAGCAGGAGATGTGAGGGGTGAGAAGTGCTGGCTTGAGCATGCCAAATGTTGAGGCTTTTGTTTTTTCCTTTGGAAACTTCTACAACTGAACATCTGTATTGCATGATTGTTAATGATCTCATGATACTCAACACTGTTTTTTCTTTCCTTGCTTAGTCCCATTATTTCCAGATGCTGTTAGGCAAGACTGCCAAAGCTGTTCCAAAGTTGCTCACAAACAACTAAATCCACACGGGGACTGACTGGTGAGGACCAGGTTTTCAGAGGTGCTGAGAATACAGCAGCTCCCACTGAGGCTAAGGGAAGCGTTGGGATCATTGGACTTTCAGCCCTGGTATTTAGGAATTCAAATGGATCTAGAAGCCTGACATCACCCACTTCTAATAATCTAGCTTCTGAAATCTCTGTATTGCTGTTTCACCTCCTCACTGTCAGTTTTTCTAATTCTGTGATTTAATTCTTATGACCAAGAGCTGCCCATTAAAAGGCCAAGTAAATCTATCAGTCACTCTTGTAACAGAACTTGGGATTATTAACAATATGAATTCTCAAAATGAATAGAGAACATTGATCTGAGTTTATGCAATGAGGCAGAAAGGCAATTAATTGGTTATAACAGTCCTGATAACCTGATCACTGCAAATCCCTCCTCAGTTAACACCCTTGAAACATAATCTGATAAAATAAAATAATAAAAAAAAAAGCCAGAAATTGAATGTTCAATGGACAGTGACTTTTTTAAATTTAAAAAGTGAAACAAATGAACTTTGTGATGCAGTGAAATATTATCTGTAAAGCCCACTTTCTGCCTCAAGGCCTTTGGACCATACTATCATGCAAGTATTTGAGCTGGTGAGATACAGTGAAAAGAAACTCACAAAAAGAGAGGAGATACAGGACAGGGACCATAGAATCAAGGGGGAAAATAAACTCAAAGACTGGCAAAACAAGAGAGAGTAAGTGCATGCAACTTTTGAAGCAAGGAGAGGAGAAGTAATGAGAAAAGGTCTGTGTGGCCAGACTTACCACAGCCCTTTTTTTTGGCTGAATATAGTAAAAGGTAACAGTTTGCACTTATGCAGTGTTCACTTTGCCAACATTCATTCCTCCCTAGAGCTACTCACAGTTTAGACTAACAGAAACACAGCAAAAAGTCAGGGCCACACAGACCATAGGTACTACCAGGATTGCAATGCATGCTTATCTGAAAGTGCAGCTTGGGAAAGCACTATAGAAAGAGAATGCCCCAGCAAAATTGCAAACTTTGGCTGATGACTTTCATGCTGTTCTTGTGAAAATCTGCAACTGTGTACGAATATTTAAAAATTGGCCATTTGTGACTGGATGGAGGGAATTTTTTTCTCCATGACAAGTAAAGTGGACATAAGAGTGTTATAGTTGAACCATCTCACTGATATCCCCTTCAAGAAAAAGTAATTTCCTTGTGTTACAGTCTCAGAAAGCAAATGCTGGAAATACCGCCATGCTATAGAAAGCTTTTGTCAAAGGAGAGTATGGCACCTAAACTGTATACAGTGCTGAAACCACATCACTGAAAAAACTTTATCACTCACTAACGGCAGATTTTATTTATTATTTAGAAAGCATTTGACACCTCTCTATCTCAAAGGTTTGGAAGAACAGTGGCAGATTTAACAGCATGTCACTGAACTCACCACAGACCTCTATCATCAGAATCAAACCACAGTGTGAAGGACAAGTGATAGGGCTGGTTTCCATTAGACTGGGCATTAAAAAATGCCATTTCAACAGAAATATTGAATTTATTTTGAAACTACTGTGAAAGGATTTTGAAAGATGGAAGGAGCAGAAGTTTCCACTGGCTGTCTTAACTGATCTCTGATGATGATCTGTACCACAGTGATCCCTTCACTTAAGAGTTGGACTTGATAATCTTTGTGGGCCCCTTCCAACTCAGAATACTCTGTGACTCTGTGACTGTTGCAATACAGTCAGTTCTGGAGGTGAGAATGGGCAACTAACCAGAAACATAAACTAACCAGTCCTGAATATGTTGAAAAAACCAAACACACACACTGACGTAAGTCCTAAAGATAAAATGTTATTTAGCAGTAGAAATACAGTAAAAGCAAAAGGGACTCTCAAAAACTTGCTGATAATCTTATTTAAATTTTATACGGTTGGAAAAATGTTCAAGAAAGAAATTACAGAAACATTGGGGGAGTAATAGCATAGAGAAGGCTAATCAACATGAAGATCAGATAGATGATGGATGGACTGGTGAGGTTACAAAGATACTAGTCAAACTAGAGAAGCATCTGGGAACTCTGCTATGACATCATCACAGGTCACGCATAAATAGGCAGACATACTTTCTGAAATTATAATAATGAATGAATAAATTATCATTATCATTACAGCTAATTATCCTAATACATAAGGATAAATGAAATATTTAAATTGTGTAAACAATTAAATTGTAAATTTAAATTGAATAAATAAATATTTAAATTGTAGAGTCTTACATATTATTATCAATTACTGTTTTTAGTGGACCTTCCAGTTCCCTTTTTTTCCTTCTGTTTTTAATTTAGCAATACTATTATCTCACCCATTTTTGAGTTGCCATTAATTTCATCCCCCTCATCTCTTAATAGACTTTCTTTCTCTTTTGTGTTTACTTTCCTATCCATAAAAGCCTTTTTAATCCTCCCAAGCCCCTTTTTATTTATTCTGGACTTGATTGTAATGCTACATTGTGCCCTGGATAAGTCGTTATATTGCCCTAGGAGCAGGCCAGATAATTAAGTAGAACTTGGAGCTCTGGTCTTGCCCTGTGCTTTGGTCCTGAAGACAGAGTTGGATTGTGGCTGTGTGCCTGCACTCTAACCAGTAACTTTTTCTGACAAATCAGAGGGAAAAGCATTTTGCAGATACAGCGACTGATTTCCCTGCTTATCTGCATGCAGGCAATGGGTCCTGCTCTCCATGCCGAACATTTTGCTCAAAAGAGCAACATGCGGCAGGTAAAGTAATACTTTGCTGTCTCTGTGAGCCTCAGCTTCAACACTTGTAATTTTCTTAGCCTTGAGGTAGATAAAAAGTTCTCAATGCTGTGGTGGCCAGCAGTGTCTGCTGGTACTGTCAAAGTGTCATGGTCAGGCAGCCTAGGCAGGGAAACAGCATCACATCCTGGTGCATCATCAGTGGATTAATCTCTAGGACAGTCCCTAGTTTTTGTCTCCCCAGGTCAGCTTTCTCTGAGTCTGAATGTTTTAGACTTGTTTGCTAAGGAAATGGCTCTTCTAGGATTTTACTGTGTGTATATGTGTATATATGTCTCCCGGCTACATTTTA
Source organism: Empidonax traillii (assembly GCF_003031625.1). Taxonomy (NCBI): domain Eukaryota; kingdom Metazoa; phylum Chordata; class Aves; order Passeriformes; family Tyrannidae; genus Empidonax; species Empidonax traillii. The sequence goes on from NW_020955267.1 coordinate 20,626, forward strand.
GTTATTTCCTTTCTCCCTTTCTTCTTCCCCCTCCTTTATAATTTTTCAGCCTGTCTTCAAAACCCAATCACACAGGAATACAGAATTCAAAGATGTTTGGAACATAGATGGTCAGGTAAGGAAAAGAAGTCCTGTGAATGCCACCTTGAGGAAAATGTTGCAGCCTGTGCTCATGCCTCATCAGGCATGAGAGGATCCACTGCTCAGTGAAGTTTTCCCTCCCATATAGGTTCTCTGGTATCTAATGAAGGAAAACTTCTGGTTGAAGCATTTCCCACAACTGGGCCATCGGTAAGGGCTTGTACATGTGCCTTCTCTAATGTCAAGTAAGCTCATGCTGTATGTTAATGTTAATTCAGTCAAAAGTGCAATTGTCCATGACACAAAAATTTGTCAGCTTCTTTAATTTATTTTCACTATATACTGAACCACTGCTTTCTTCTCAACTTCTTTTACATGTCTTTATATACTCAGATATATCAGCAATATTTCACAAAGCCAGTGTTTAGATTTCTTTTTCACAGGATCTATCTGCGGCACATACAGTAATTCAAATTAATAGTTGCCTTTTTTGAGGGCTCCCTTTTTATCTTTAGGTGGTTTTTTAATAAGGGACCCTTTTATTTATGTCTTACTGTTCTATTTTCAGATAGCTTCTAATTGCTGTTTCTTTATTTTTCTCTAAGAATTAACAGGGTTGCTTGTTCTAGTTACTAAAAGTTTGTAACTTGAGAACCTTCTTATTACATGTGTGATTGTGTTTGTTATCCAACAGAGAGATGGGAGGTCAGGTTCTCTTCATAATGGTTTTTACAGGCTGGAGAAATAATTATCCTTCCTTGACTATGTGCTTTGTAGTCAGAGCTGTTCTTCCCTCCAGGTTTGCTCAGTATGTGTCCTTCCCCATGCTCAGTGGGGCAGGAAGGTTGCCATATGTGGCCAGTAGTCTGCCCTTGCATAACATTCAGCCTGTTGCACGGTATTGATATAAAAACCTAAAGCATTGTCTACTTAACTGATGCAACTTACAGGTCAAACCAGTGGGACTTGTTGATCTGTAGAAGGAAAGAGGAGAAACTAGTCCGATATTTTCTCCATAGTTAATACCAATCAAAAATGACAGTATGGAAACATGTCAGAATATTTGTCAAAATGTAGGATAAAATGCTAGATAATCTTTATTTAGCTCTTCCTACATTTTTGCCTCTAGCCTTCTAACCTGAGTACTCTTGTGAAAAAAACCTAGCAGTTATGACATCTGACCATGATGAATTTAATGACCTAAAAAATATGCTATTGTCCCTAACTGTAACCACTTTCCAGTAACCTTCACATTTGGTTACTGCTATGTTTTATCATGTATGTTGTGGCTCTTTTTTTTTTTTTTCTTCTCTTTGCTTTTGTATTGCTTTAAAAAGACAACAGAACATGCTGTGAGTTAATGTTTCACTTGTAAAAGGTTATGGATTAAGCTCAGCTGGTTTCTCAGGCTAACACAGGGTTCATGATTAGAAGAATGAAAACAAACATGAATTGAAAATGTCACTAACCTTTATTGGGCCCTGAAAATCCCTGAGCCTGCATGACAGGAGGCTTTCCTGTTTTCAACAGGATAAAAAAGATTGAAACAAAACAGCACAGATCTTGGCTATTTACATCTTTTAATGAATGCTCTTCACGTTGGGGTCTCTTTGTCAATCTCCCAGTTTTCAAGGGTTTAGCTGTGAAAAGTGCGGATGGTATCACATACTCTTATAAATCATGGAGTAGACATCTGTCTAGGATGCTTTTTCCTCCAAATTATGCCTAGTGTAAAGGACCACATTTTAAGCTTCATTTATAACTGTGCATGTATGAGGTAGCCAATTATCCAGTCTGAGTGTTCAATTGCAGAAAAGCTGAATAAAAGCATCTCTAAATAATGCAACCAATTTTATTTTAATAATTTGATCAGAGAAAATTTTTTTATGAATTCTACATGACAGAGTAGTCTAAACTGTTTATTGAAAAAAAAACCCCAAACCAAAACCCCAGCCCTTTCAGTTAAAACTAATAATCAGTTCTTGCTCTAGTTGCTGTGGAAGAACATGCCCTGTCTTACAGGGCAGGAGGAGCACAAAGCCAACTCAAACTGGCCATAGTGGAAACCAAAAATGCCACTGATCTGCAATCCTTTGTTCTGTCAAGAGCACTGATCCAGGATCAATATCTTAGATCTATAAACCAAAGGAGACTATTGCATGATATGACTGCCCTTCCTCAGCATTAACTCTTCCCATGCATTAGGGAAGAATCAAGCATCACATCTGCCCTTACAAACCCAGATATTTCCTGCTTCCTTATTACCTTACACTGCTCAGCTGACTTTTATTCCCAGTCAAGCTATCAAAACCACAAAACAATTACCAAATGTTTTTTCATCTAGGAAGAAACAAGGTATATGTTTCCCTTCATTTCAATCTTTTTAGCTGTATTTTTCTTTAGCTGTACCAGTGCTTCACTGATTTCACAGGTAACCTGAGAAAATACTTTATGGAGGAAGAACACCAGGGGATCCCACAACCAAATTGATTTCGTTCACCTGACCTATAAATGTCTGGTGGATATGGAGTTTTTGCCTCACAAAATCGCATTTACCTTTCTCACAAAGCAAAGTGAGGCAATATAAACTCAGGCTTAGTACATAATTATTTAACATATCCTACTATTTCATGGTGGAACTCTGACCTGTAACTGAGATTTAATGAAGTGCTTTGGCAGAGAATTAGTATTAGGGGGAACATAAACCTGTAATTTTTTTAGTCTCACTTCATCCAATTATAGTTTGTTCTTATATTACATAATCTATTTTACAGTTTTGGTGTAGAGGCAAGAGTGAGATCTTACAATAATTTAATGAGGACTAGGGTTTTTAATCTCTAACAATTTTAGTCTTTTGCAAGTATTGAGGAAAGTCATATCTGATAAAATTTCCTAAGGTTTCTTAATAATTTAGAACCCTAATCCACAGCTTCAAAATCAGCTGCAGTCTCAGTTTCTAAAGGTACGTAGATATGTGAGTTCTGTTTATTGAAAGTGATAAACCAGATTGAGTCAACTGAAAACTGAATAAATGGTTCAAAAACTAGTGTTAGTTCCTTAAACAGTTGAGCTTGGGTTGAGAAAGGAGGATTTGCAAGTCAGCATCATCCAACTTCCAGGTGTCTTGCCACACAGTGAATACACATCTACAATCCCACATTCTTTAAGTGGATGAAAAAGGTAGGGAGTATGGTAGAGAGCTACCTAATTACCCATGAGAAGAAATAACGAGGAGCATTAGGGACATGAGTAAATATATCTGACACTGTCAGATGAGTATCATGCCTTGCCAGTTACTGAATTGCCTCTCTCTCACCTCTCCAAAGTCAACTTGGAGAGAAGGAATATGAGTCTCTGTAAATCCATAATTGTGTGGGAAGGGTGAGGAGTGCCTCTGATGAGCTTCTTTCTACAGAACAGGGCAGCTTGATGCAGCTTGATGGTTAAGATGCTCACATGGAAAACAAAAGTTTAAAGGGGATTTGATCCTGCATCCCAAGGAGACACTTCTGATACTACTACTACTACTATTACTACTACTATTGACTAGGATGAGAAGGGTTGGAATAAGGGAATGAATGGCTGGCTTCTCCTCCCAGCTGTGGTTTGTCTGAGGTTAGACATACTTGGGGTATATATGACATATTAGCTCTTGAAAATAGGGCAGGTGGTAGAAAACATTGTCTGGGAATATCGGTGGGTTTAGCTGTGAGATAGACATCAAATTGCTGAGTGCTTTCAGGGCTCAAGCACTTCTGCTCACTCTTTGTGCAAAAACTTGGTCTCCTAGGAGATTTCTCTTGTGGAAACTTGAGGTAGTTTTGAGGATTTGAATTTTTGATTTGGGTGCCTAAAGTGGTATTAAGATGTCTGAATACTCCTCTTGAATTCTTATTCATGGAGGCAACTTTTTAAAGATAGTGTGTGAAAGTACATGGAAGCGCTTTATTTTGATTTGCCAAAGGTTGCATGGGCAATTCACTTTATTTTGGTTCTCTTTGTCCCAGACACATAGGATTTTCAGTATAAATAAGTTATAATTAGATTCTTGGGCTGTTCAGTAACCTTATCTATCAATTTATCTATCTATTTATTTGCCTTAATATATTTTTAGACACTGAATATATGTGAAACTAACTAGCCATAAAAGCCTAGGGGGCTGAGATTCCAAAATCACTTATTCATCTTTGTAATTTTTTTTTTTATGTCATTTTACTTCTGCATTACCTGTTGTGTGGTAATAGAAATGCAGAAAATAAAAAAGTGCTGGCTTTTTCATTTTGTCTTCAGCTATAATAGTTAAAATCCCATGTTAGTTCTCCGGAAAAAAGAAAAAGAAAACCATGCTGAGAGCATTTGGACCAATGTAAAATTGTTTAGTTTAATTTGATAAGCTCTTGAGAGCAGTTTCACTTATTACATGGTGCTATATAATGTCTTGGCTTAGTCTGGACTGTGTGAGAGTGAAGCATGAATTCAGGCATAACTCAGTGACCATTGTTTTCAGTCTTGAAAATACGTGAGCACACCTGATTTATAATCAAAGCAAGGAGCTAGTGACACTTGGCATGTGGAAATTACTGTTTAACTTGGTGCCAGTTTCTGCTAAGCTTTCCCAATGTACTTTTGTCTAAGCCTGACCACTTTTGACTGTTCAGGGAGAAAGGTTCCCTTCAGCAGAAAACTGAGCCAACTGTTTAAAGGGTGTTTTTTCCCTAATAAAATTTTACAGAATTTTTATGTGAATTTAGTCTTTGTGAAAGGCCCTGCACTGACAGCCCAGGAAACAGAGGCCCTAAGTTCATTGAGATTCCATGTGCAGTGCAGACAGGGGTGGTAGCAATGTTCTGGCCCTTCCATACTCACATGTGTTCTTCACAACCCAAACATGATTACCTGTGGTGGATAAAAGATTGATGAGGTCTCTGATGCTCTCCTGTCATTTGATTTTCATCTGAGACTGCCACAGGATTGCAGGCAGATTCCAGATGTGGAGAGGTTTTGTGGTGTGGATGACTGAACATAATCTTCCTCTTCACAAAATATACAATAACTTTTACCAAGTAGTCTTCTTCTATAGTAGTACTCAAACCAGCTGGATTTGTATCAATAATTTCCATTGAGTGAAACATCTTTCATTTAATCGAGTTCTTTGGCTCAGTTGAAATGTGACAATTAAAACAATGGAGGAAATTTCCTTACATCATAGAACTAGAGTAGAAATGCTTATGTAGGCATCACCAACACTAGTTCTAACACAAAGTGTTTGGCTAAATTTGTATTCAAATCAGTGTGCACCTCAGAAGCTGCATACAGTGTATTCAAATATTATAATTCAAGACAGCAAAGATGCTAGAGACTAGAAGGCCTGTCAGGATGAGCTTAACTGCACATATCCTGAGGCTTTGTGTTTGACATACATACCCTCTTGCATTAGCTGTCCCACTGAAGCCCCATCCTGATCTGAGGAGGTCACATCACTCTTCTCCTCCAAAATGAGAGGAGGATTGCTGCTGTTCATTGAGCAGCCCAATGCTGGGAGCGATGCCCAGGAATGGGGGAAAAGGCATTGTTACCACCATCAGATGAGGATGGCAGTGGGAGATTGAGCAGACTCGTCGCCCTAGGCTCAGCAGGAAAAGAGCATCAAGCATTTTGGGCAGTCTTAGGCAGGAAAACCAGTATGCAGGTGGTTCAACAAAGATGTCCTACCTTTAGGTATAAAAACTAGCACAGCTCGAATATCCAGGACACTTTTTTACAGATATCTTGAATGTTTAAGCATTGAAAGCTGTTTCAAATTATGGCAGAGTTTTGTGGACTGCTTTTAGGAAGTTAAGAGGACGAAACCAGCCATTTTTTACTTTATTTTGTCTTTTTGTTGAGCATTTTTGAAATTACATGAATTATGATCTGTGAAACAGTTATGGTGAGGTAATTAACATTTTCACTGGAGCTTTAAAACACAGGAGGAATGAAACACTTAGGAATGGAAAATGCACTTCTCCCAGTCTGGCATGGGCATTTACTGGAGCTCTAAGGAATACTTTCTAAGGAAAAGAAACTTCTAAAACACTTGTTATTTTTAAGAGTACTTTAATTACTGGTTCTCCTGAGGAACTGTCCCATTGTGATCTGAGATTGAGTACCTTCATATTTTCCTGATGATTCAACTCTGAGGGACTTGAGTCTTCATTACTAGTTTCCCCTAAATAATCATTTAAAATGATCATTTGAGGTTGAATTAAGTACAACTGACTATGTTTAGAATTAAATAGAACAATTGAATGATTAAAACCTTATTCTAGAACAGTGTTGTATTTTGTGATGATGCTATTTCAATGTATACACAAAAATAAGGCTGAATATTTCTTAATTTTTATTTGTTCTGTTTGTACTTCTGAAAGACCTATTGTAATTTTGTAATAATTTATGGAGCTTAATTTTGCCTATATTGGGAGAAGCACAGTTTGAGAAAATTAGTGTGATGTGCCTCATTTACCTGTCCACCAAAATCCCACTGATTAAGCATTCTTCCTATATGGCACTGAAATGTCTATGTGTTTCCAAGCTGCAGCTTATCTTAAACAAGGCGGTTGCATTGCATTTCATGTCAAGGTTCCATCCAAATGCTTTGTACACAGTATTTTTATATATTTTCTCATTTAGAAAGTCTTCCTAGGAAGTTAAGGTATTTCAAATAATTATGTTCATGATCCCCAGCAGGATTATTATTGACTGATGCATGACAGTATCTTGTATTCCTGATGGAACAACATTGTTAGGATATGAACCGGCATACATGCAGTAATGGGAGGATAATTGTATTTGGTTTAACAAACTAGTTTATTGAAACAGGCTTATTATCTGGCCCATAATTTCCAGCCTGAGTTTAATGAGTTCCTTTCTCTTTGTTTGTCTTTTCTCTCTCTTCTTTCTCACCCTCTACCTTGTACTCTCTCTTTCTTGCTCTTTCTCTCTCACCCTCTCACTCACCCCTGCCCTCTTTCTGTCCCTTCTGTCTCCTGCTGAAATCATAGACAAGTAGCAGGAGTTTGGGCTACCATTTCTGCTATAGTTTGAAAGATGAGAATGTGCAGATAATGCTCCCTTGGATTTGCATAGCATGATCAGTGAGTTTTGAGGCCTCTGTGGCATGCATTGACCTTGGAACAGTGTCACTGAGATAAGGGAGAACTCTCATAAATCTGGGCCATCTAAAAATAGGGCAGCTACTCAGTGACTAAGCTCTCAGTGACTGTGCTTTGCTCCCCGTAAGGAGTGCTTATGTGTATTAGGGCCAGCAAAAAGTCCCAGTGCACTACTTACAGCCTCAAAATAGAGCTTACCCTGCAAATAAGTGGCTCCAAAGACTTATTCTAGCCCTCTGTGCTGGAATGACTGTCTTGCAACACGAGTGCAATGACTGCATCCTGATGAGGAGTGGTGTCATCTGATGCTAAATGACAAGGGAGCAAACCAAACACAGGAAGGTCTTTGCTTGCTGCAACAGCTGTTCCTGCTGCTAATTGAGGCTATGTATCTGTGGCATCATCCCAGTGCCTATTTTAGGCTGTTTCCAGCTGTGAAGGTTTTTGTCTCACAGCTAGTGGTATCTGTGCAGCTGGCAGAATGAGGTAAAAATAAACACAACGAATTCAGCAAAGTGATGAGAAAAATGTACAAAAAACGTAAAAATAATATAAGCCAAGGTTATTTGGGAGACACATCTGAGCTTCAGTGGAGAATGACTGATCTGGCATGGAAAAGGGTTGATCACCTCCCTGTGATTGTCAAGAAAAGCAGAAGATTTAAATGTGAATTTTGGGTTTATGAAATGTGTTGAATGATGAAATTTTCCAAAGACCGAGCTCTGATGGCCCTTTTGACAATACCTCTACAATGTTCTACACAAATGTTTAAATATTAGCTGTGCGGGAGGTATTTTGAAGAATGAGAATATATTTATTAATTTATTATTTCCTATAAACTCCTTGCCTCTTTCCTAAATAATAGTTAAGCAACTACTGCTAATTAGAAGGCTTTTTGTTCCTCTTTTAGTTTGGATAGTTCTCCTTAAAACCCAAAACTCGTACCAGCAAACTCACTTCTGCCATTTTCCCACCTCTCTTCCAGTAGTACCCATGTTAGCCCTGTTAAAACTGGTTTAGGGATGGTTGCACAAGTACTGGGCAGGTATGTGAGACCCTAGCTATGCACTTCCCTTATTTGCAAGGCAAGGCAAAAACAACTGATTTTCTCCTGCAGCTTAATATATAACCTGTTTGAAGCCAGTCCATATGTAGGCAATTTTAGGAGAAAAATATCAAAGTGGATTTTCTGATAATCTTTTATGATATTTAGACTTCCTGATGATTGTAAGAACCTTGACTTTGGAAAATTGTCATGAAAAGAGAAAATCTGAGACACAAAAAACCTATTCAGTGGGTACTGTGTACATTTAAGTATCTTACCTGCTGGTCAAAATAGCTATAAATATGTATAACCAGAATTATTTTAGAATTCATTAAGCTTTTTAATGTATGTAGTTTTAAGTCTCAACTAAATCTAGGGGGTTTTCCTCTTTGAAACAGAATTTGATCTATTTTATTTCAGTATGTTTTTCCAGAGGTATTTGTATTTATTTTAAATACTTTTAGTTGGCTACTGTTTCGTGAAAAATGTAGGTCATGTGTTAATGCCAAAACCATCATGTAGTTTCATTAACTTAGAAAATTAATTTTAGTTTTCCAGAGGGAAAATTCCAACTACAACACGGATAAAATACTTTTAGTTCCCTACTGAATTCCCTACTTTTTTCCCCCCCTTTACTTCCACGTTTCTAAGTGTTTATTTTTACTGATTTGTCACAGAGTTTTGGATACATCACCACTACTGTGCATCATTTCCATGGGTGTAAAGCCTGCTCTAACAGTGCCACATTCTAGCCTGGAAATACTGACTTCTGCTCATTTCAAATATGCAATAAATTTATTCCTGCCTGAATTTAGGCAACTGGCATTCCCAAGACAGTCACATTACCTACAATGCAAATATGTTCTACTTACAATAGAAAGACATGAACCAACAGAAAGTTAAAAAATAAATGAACCTTACTTGCTTTTATCAAGTTGCTTAACTTCATAGCCTTGCTCAACCATTCCATTTACAATGTTATTAAGTGTTTTCTTAGTGCATTCTGATCTGTTCTGTTTCGTAAGGAGAGGCTGTACCTAGAAACACAGAAACAAACATTGCAACAGATTTAAAGCAAGTTTATAAAATAATATTTACTTAATCTGCAAGTACAGAGAAGTCCTTATTTTGTCTCTTTGCTTCAGGATATCCATTTCTCACAGTTTCCTGTAAGACTGGTGTAGAAGTATATTAATATTTTTATAAGGCAGTAGAATACATGAAGTCATATCTCCTTATATAAGCTTTAAATTGAAGCAGTTTGTCCAGCATCACCAAATTGATGAATTTTAATATAAAATAAAAGCTTTAAAAGTAGCTAAAATTCAGTTGAGTTTAATGTTCTACCACAGTGTCCACCCCGAGACAGTATTGAGTAAGGAAAGAAATTCGTCATACTTCACTCAAAAGAATATTTTAATGTTCTCATTTAGGAACAGCTCAATTATAGGTATATGTGTAAATAAGTAGAAGCTTTATATCCACTCTTATCACACATTCAAACATCTTCAGCTTTAAAAAAAAAAAAAAATCCTTTTTCAATTTTACAGAAAAGTCTATGAGTGAAGCTCATTATACATGGATTTACACTCAATAAACCCTGAACTAGTAATGGGACTTTGTCTCTCGAGGAAAGATTATGCAGTGGTTAAGCTCTCAAAGACATCTGTTAAAAATATTTGCCTTGCTCTGGATTCTTGATTTTTTTTCCAGCGCATTTTTTGAAATGTGTGCATGCTTTTGAAATGTGTGCATTTTTTAAAAACCTAGACAACAGTGTTACACCTGTGAATGAAGCTTTCCAGAATACTTGTTTGCACAGCCAGAGGATAGACAACATCTATCTAGTGCTAGAGGAGGTTTTTTCATTAACTCTGCTGAGACCAGGGTTTTATTCAGTTAGTTTGCATTTAGTTTTAGAATGGGGCAATAGAGCTGAGACCTCACATGAGGATGCAGCTACTGTAAAAGTCCCTCGCTGCCTGCCAGGCTGCTGCTTTGCGGCCTGCAAGAATCATCATTGTCAGTATGAACAGAAAAGCATCAAGGTGTAATCTACACAACTCCCTAATTTCTGACTTCTGTTCACAGTGCTTTTCCAAATCCTGTATCTGATGAGATTGCATCTCACCAGCTTATGCCCGATGGCCAAAATCCAACAGAGAGATATCCACCATCTTTGCCCCTTAGCCTGAAATTGCTGCAGTGGAATGAGTGCTGCTGAACAAGAGATCTCCCCATTGCTAAAACACTACCCTCAATGCATCCCCTCTCAAATAACTCACTCAGAATGATTTCCATGGATGTCCTACATAGAGGGACAGTGACCCAAGGAGAAAAAAGCCTGACATTAGAGGAGAAGAAAAACTTTCTGTTATAAATAAGAATCAATGAATTTTTTTCTTTCTTCCTCAGAGCATCCCATTTCTTTTATCAAGCCACCTAGGTAGATTCTTGAATCCACCTCCTGTAAAGGAGGCATAAACCTGCTGCCTGAGCTGTCTTAAGAGCTTGATCAAGCAGCGAGGTAAGTGCCTTTTACTACATGGGAACTACAAGGTCAGAAGGGGAAAAAGTACTGACAAGATGATTATGAGCATTAATCATAATAATATCGAAGTCTTATATAGCACTTTTCATCAGGAGATTTTAAAGCACTGTACAAAAGAGACGAGTTTCATTATCTCTATGTTTTAGATCTGAAATGTGACCTCCAATACCTTAAGGCTTGTTCTCCGAAGGGAAAAAAAAAAGACTTCTGGAATGAACAATAGTTATTCTCTGTTAAATTTCTAATAATCATATTTTTAAATGTACTTGTTCTGTGGACTCTGTAATGGAATATTAATTGCTTTACTACCAACTTGAGATAAAATTATGTTTATTCATTCGTTCTATCAGGATGTTACCATCAGCAGATTGAACTAGTACACTGGCATTTGCAGGATATATTCAGAAAATTATTTTAGCACGCTCAATTATGTTGCTGGTTACTGCTTCACTTGTTGGGGATTGGTAATTGAATATATGTGTGTTACGATCCACAATAAAATGGATCAGTGTAAACCACCTTCAAAGAGGGTTTAAGCCAATCCTTCCCCTTTGCCTTTGCATGAACCTTTCAGAGTATCCTAGCTCAGATCTATCACACTAACTAGCATCTGAGAGGTGTTTTTTCCTATTTAAAAAGCCTAATGCTACCAAGAAACAACTAACTATGCCCTGAATGCCCCACAGTGGAGTTATGCTGTAGAAAACAGGAATATTACTATGAGCTGTTACTGAAGGGCAAATTTTTACCTTCTGCTGTCAGGAAAATATTTATGTTTTATTGTGTTAGAATATAGACCTTAACACCTATCAGCAGAATTTTATCCTAGGAGAAAAGATTTATGCCTGCAGAACCTCAGAGAAGAAAACTTAGCGCTCATCTCTCAACAATGGCTCTGGTGCAGGGAAGCCCAAGCACTTGCTTGAGATTTCATTTCTCTCTGGGGCCAAGGCTGATCTCTACAAGTGAGTCTTAAAGAGAAGAGAGATTTTCTAGAGTTGTGAGGAGTTTTAAATATCCAGGAGAAAAGTCAGAAATATAAATAAAAATATATAGTTATCTGTGTTGAGACAAATGGAATTAGTGAGGCAGCATTTGAGAAGGTTTATAGTCACCCTACGGAAAATGCAAGTTTGAGACCTGACTCCTTGGAAACTTCTGGGAAATTATGTTGCTATTTAGAAGGAGGTCGGTTTTGAACCGTATTGCAGACACTGATTGCCAAAGCTTCTGCTTCTACAGGCTTGGCCTGTTTTCATTTATGAAAATGAGATTTGAGATGTGAAATACATACAGGAAAAAAAAGTGCAAAACTACTGAAATATGCTGTATTTCGGGGGATTTCCTGTCTTTCCAAAAAGGGTGAGACCTTTTTGTGTAGGAACTGAAAAAATTTTATCTAATAGTAAACTATTATGTATTCTCCTTTTGCCTAAAAATAGCTCTAATGACAGACACAAGGGCTGAAGTACCATATGCTCAGTTTTATTTCTCTTTCACTTGTTTTTTTCTTTGTTTGCAGTCATGATAAGGAATAAATAAGAGTGATCTCTTTAAGTTCGCTTAAAGCATCAGACTTGTCAGTTCTATTGGATGTAGATCTAATAGATCCTGCACCACCTGAACTTAATGCTGTTCATGAACTTCATGTTTCTTTACTCTGATGAAGCAAGATTGTTTTCCTTAGAACTTCAGCTCAAAAAGGTCTTACCTATGTGAAAGATCAAAGATACTCAAAACCCCATATCAAATTTCCTCCAAACACCGGACCAATATTGGTTCTAGCTGCATAAAGCTTAATAGTTTGAAAAAGGCAATTCAAGCTAGCACTTTGAGTATGTATCATGACAAACCAAATCTAAATTTGCTAGAGAATTCAACACAAGTTTTTTAATATATTTGGTTTTGTTCTATTTTTGGTCATATACTGTTTGCCAACAATCTTTCAGATACATTGGTTCTATCAAAGCATTTGCAGAACAGCTAATACTTTTTAATTTTAAATTCCTTCAGATGAGATTTTTGGTATTACAGGTCTGTACTATTTTGACAAAATTTACTAATTACTTATTTGGGTTCCCAGGTGAATAATTGCAAATTAAAAGAACCAAGTTTCTCGTTAAAATTCACATTATTTTGAACATCGTACTGTGGCTATACATTATAAGGAAATTATTAGCAAAGTTCTTTGTAAGAATAGTAATACTGGATATGCCACAATAAAGTGAATGTCTTTGAAAGATTTTAGAAAGTCCTGCAGGGATTTTCTTACATATTCTGTCCCTATAATAATATCTCTATATAAGATGGGTTTTGCTTAACATTTGTGATTTAATTTCCAAGTAGAAAGAGTGTAGGAACAAAGCACTCACTGAAGCAGCTTTACATTCCTGGAGTAAGTAGGTACTAAATTTATATCAAAAGACTTAGAGGAATACAACAGTTTATGGCTTACTCATATGATGTGCTGACTTCTGTCAGCTTTCAGGAGTCACTGAATGAGAAAGTCAGCATTTCTTACTACTCAGCCCCAGATGAATGCCACTAATTTGATTACTTCCTTCCAGCCTCTCCCAAATGTTTGTGAACTTGCTGTCCATCAAAATAAAGAAGGAAAGAAAAAAAAGCATCTGTATAGCAACAAGGTGAACAGAAGCAGATGGGCATACGAAAGACACAATAATTGTGCCATGTGAAAAAAAAAAAATCCATCAGCATCCAGGAGCCTTTGACAGTCCCTTCAAGTAAGTCTCTGGAGGTTTTGAACTAGCTGTGGAGTCAAGAGGCCCATTGGAGTTTCTCCAGGCTTTTGTACAGTCCCTGTTTCTCTGAACAGACAGCCTTGTTTCAGAGAGGGGATTAGACTGATTGCACATAAGGCAAAGGGAGAACTGCAGAAGATATAGTGAGGATGGAAGGACTGAAAACAAGAAACAAGAGTTAAAAAGAGTGAGGTAAACAGGGTGCTAGATTTTTCGTTAGCAAGTACTGTGATTTAACCCAGTAGGCAGCTGAACACCACACATTTGCTCACTCACTCCTGCTACCCTCAGTGGGATGAGAGAGAGAACTGGAGGAAAAAACCCAGTAAAATTCATGGTTTGAGATAAAGACAGTTCAATATGACAGAAATGGAAGATAAAATAATTATAATAACATTAATAATAATAATGGTAGAGGGAACAGGAGCACAGGTAGTGATTTCCTCAATTCTTCCGCTACCAAGCTTGCCAATAATGAGCAATTAGATGGTGTGCCAAAACTTGAGAAAACCAGCCCTCATGGGATCCATTAATATACTTCATGAGGTGTTGGCTACAACGTACTACACCTGAAATGTTTCCACACCACTGCACACAGTGTGAGGAACCAACAAGAGAAGCTTGAACTTTGGGCCAGTCCCTGAGATTTGACATCATTGGCATAAGTGAAACTCGGTGGGATGAGTGACTGGAGTCACTGTGGCTGGAGTGTCCTGTTGGACAGTTATGGGCTCTTCAGGAGAGACAGACAGGGCAGAAGAGCAGAGGGGTAGCCCTGTATGTAGTGGAAGGGTTAGAATATATGGAGCTCACAGTTGGCAATGGCACAGTTGAGGGACTCTGGGTAAGAACCAAGGGGCAAACAAATAATATGGATGTAACTGTGGGAGTCTGCTATAGACCTCACAGACAGGACGATGATGCCAACAAATTATTCTTTGAGGAACTAAGGGACACTTCCAAGCCAACTGCCCTTGTCTTTATGGGGGACTTCGACTTGCCAGAATCAACTGGGAGCATCACATAGCTGGTACAATCCAGATCAGAAAATTCCTAAAAAACCTGGATGACAACTTTATGGAACAGGTCCTAAGGGAGCCGACTTGGAAAGATGCCCTCCTTGATCTACGGCTTGTCAACAGAGTGGATCTTGTGAGTGAAGTGGAGATTAGTGGCCATCTTGGCCACAGTGACCATGAAGTGATCAAATTTAAAATCTCTGTTGAGAGGAGGAAAAGTGTCAACAAAACCTCAGCTCAGGAAAGGAGGAGAGCAGACTTCAGGCTGCTCAGGGAATTAGTAAGATCCCTGGGGAAAATGTTTTTGCAGGTGCTGGGGTCCATCAGTGCTGGTGACTTTTCAAACCACCTCCTAAGGGCACAGGAGCAGGCAGTTCCCAGTTGCTGGAAGTCAAACAGGTGAAGCAGAAGGCTGGCTTGGCTGAGCAGGGATCTTCTCTTGCAAAAAAGGCAAAAAAGGAAGGTGTATGCCCAGTGGAAGCAAGATCAAGTGACGTGGGAAGAATATAGACATACTGCTTCCTGCTGTAGAGAGAAAATTTGTGTGGCCAAAGCTCAGTTGAAGTTGGCCAGAAATGTCAGGGACAATAAAAGAATTTTTTTCAAATACAATAATGTCAATAGGCAGTACAGAAATAGCAGCAGCCTGTTACAGGATGAGGATGGTCACCTCACAAACAGGGACAGAGACAAGGCAGAGATGTTTAATGCTTTCTCTGCTCCATCTGGATCCTAATAAATCTCTGGGGCCTGATTGGATTAATCCAGGAATCCTCAAAGAGCTGGCTGAACTCTCTCAATGATTTTTGAGCAGTCTTGGGAATCCAGCAATGCCTCAGCTGACTGGAAGCTGACAAATGTCCTGATTTTCAAGAAGGGCAAGAAAGAAGATCCTGGAAACTAAGGGCCTGTCAGTCCCACTCCAGTGCCTGAAAAGACTCATATTCTGTTTGCTGAATCCATTCAAGTACAGATTTAAAATGTCGAAGAAATGTGCAGTGCACATGCACCTCAGGTAACTCTGGGAAAAAAAATTAATATCTTCAAGTCTGAAAAGGAGAGTTGGGTTCTTTCAGACCAGTAGGTTTGGAAATCTCCCATAGATTCTCACAGAAATCCTTCCACAGTTTGTGGTGCAGCCAAAGACCTCAGGATCTGGTCAATACTAGACATACTTAAGCTGGTGGTCTACAGGATGAAGATGTTAAGAGAAGTTACTGAAGCAACTGTAAATAATGCTGCAACAGGTTGTGAGCAAAAGAGAAAAAAAATTATTTGTACACATGTTGGAATTTCTGTTTAACAATATCTTTAAAATGACTGAAATAGCTAGATAAAAGTTTAGGAAAAAAATCCTCAAAGAGCAACTCAGTCTGAGCCCTGTACAGCATCCAAAATGGTTTTTCTATTACTTTTTTCTTTCTTTGAGAAGTAAGCAAATTAACAATGAGAGCTACATTTTCACTCAAAAGGGTTTTGGAAAATTCATTTTTAGGACAAAATTTATGAGAAATAAACATATTTCTTCATAATGTACTGCTGTACAATGAAGATTTTCTGGTTTTGTTTTTCCCTCCTGTTCCTGTGCATTCTAAGGTTCCCCATCCCTCTTAGCAGACAATAGATTGCTAAAATACTTGATTGCTTTTCTAATTTGGGGAAAATCAGGTAGATTGATTTTCTGTGTGCTGAAGAGATGCAATGCAAGTTTTCACACCACTAAAACTCCGAGAGTCAATCCATTCCTTGAGACCGTGCCTGAACACCCCAGTTAATTCACTACAATTGATACTACCAGCATTTTGCCTTTCTACGTCTTTTCTCCAATTGTAATCAGCTGCTTTGTAATCATTTGTTTCAAAGTGAAAAGGATGTAACTTTTTTCTTTATTACTATTTATTTATTTATTTATCACTGTGTGCTACCATTCCAAATACCAGCAAAATGCTTGCCAGTGCCCCAGAAGTACTTTGGCAGTTCTTCAAAGGAGGAAACACGATGAGCATTGGAAAATAGGTTACTATCAGCCTTACTAATGGAAAAAACCCCAAAACTTTCTTCTTTTGACATTTTTCATTAATACATTTGCAACTTAAACCAAATAACAGAAGCCTACTTTATTGCACAAGTGACCATATGAAAATAAAATACAAATGAAGTTGTTTTAAAAACTTCAGCCTACAGAAGAAAGTGTACTGTAGCGTGCAAATTGTCATGGAAAAACTGTACAGGGTCTCTCTGTACTCCAACTTGAGCTGCACCAGGAAACATTGTCTGTTGAAGGCAATGAAACCAGACAGGGATATTTTATCCTATAACACCAAAAGCTACATTACATCGCTATATTTAAAGGGATCAAGACATCCCGTCATCTTTGGCTTAAGAGCAGAATGGAACACAAACTGAAATAAAAAGCAATATTATATGTGAGGGACTTGTCAAGTTTGTGTTATTCAGTCAATTTTTTCTGTTACTTCCAGCATAGCTCTTGAACACATTCAATCTCTAATAGCATGAGAGACTCTTTATTCACTGAGGAGGTGTTGATTAATCAAATTATGCTTGGAGTTGTCTGAATTTTCTTTTTAGAATTCAAATACTCCAGTGCAATTATTCTGTGAAAAATTTACACATTTTCACTGGCACTGATCACTGCTGTGGTTGACGTGCCCTGATAAAGTTCAGTGTTTCTAGGAATATACTTAGGTCTACATTTTTCTAATGATCAATAATGACTTGGAAGCTCATAGCCCTAATACCAAGACTTTTTTGAAGATTAACCTGAAATAAGCTATAATTATGGTAACTCTTCTAATATTTTCTATGTCTTCCATTGGGTTGGAGTTTGCATTCCAAAGTGCTGAGCCAGACGGGAATATGGAGTTAAGCTAATCAAAGTAGTGATACCTTCGACTAGAGCTTGGGAGACCTGGAAAGGCATGATGAGGATCAGCTGACTGAAGAGGCATGTAGTTCTGGAGGAGGTGCTGAGGGCCTGGCTCTGCCAAAAGGTGCAGCCAAGCACTACACTGTGCTGGGATGCCTGGGCTATCTGAAGGTTCTCTCAATTAGCACTGGTCTCCTACATTTAGAGAATGGCCTGGTGCTCTCAGTATTCAGCATTATTCATGGTCAGACCTTTTAATGTGTGTATCTGCTTAAAACAGCAGTGAAATGGCCAAAATTTTAATGTGATGACAGTTTTGTTTTGGTTGATTTTATAAAATGAGTGGAAACAAAAAAATATAGAAAGTGGTGTACATGCAGTACTTACTCTCTACCTACTACTTTGTTTTTAAAAGAGAGAAACAGAGTTCTCACAGGATTTAATTTTTCTCTTCTTATGAATGATGATGCCCTTTTGAAGTTTTTCAGTACCAGACAGAAAAACATATCTGAAGTATTTTTGCTAAGGTCCAGTCTCAGCAGAAATAAAATATAATATAAAGGTTTTGAATAATATTTGAATGCTGTATGTTTTATGGAGAATTTTGTTTTTCTTTTGTTGCTGAAATATCTCAGATTCATCTGTTTAATGTAATGTCAGTAATTGAACCTCTTTTTCTTTTCAATCTCCACAGTGTGACTTCCTGGAAGTATTCTGTTGAATTTATGAAATTATAAACCAAATATAAAATCTTATCAGAGCAGAAATAGAAGATTAGGGAAAGAGTTGGCCAAAAATGGGGAATTTCCACTCCACTTTGAGATTTGGTTTTCTATCTAACACCTCTCGTAGTAAAAAGAAATTATGTTTGTTTCTTTTGGATTAAATATTACTCTATATGTTCACAAAGTTTTCAAACACTCCTGCCCCATTCACTTCTGTTGACTGTGCTGCTTACAGACCTAGGCTTCTCTGGACATCTTGTGAAATGCAACCCAACGGCTGGAAGTCCCCTACGTGAAGGGATGTAGGAGCTACAAGCAACTGATCCATACTTCCTGCGAAGCACAACATTAACCTGAACTGATGCATAGATGCATATTCGATATGAAACGCAATGTTTGTTTGCAAAAAACAAAATAAAACAAAACAAAGGACCTGCGTATTTTGACTGGAACCAGCTTGAGCCTCAGAGAAGTCCCTTTCAGTGGAAATCCGAAAATGACAACAGGATTGAAGCAATTAAGCTAATTCCAGTTCTGCAAAACAGATGTTTTCAAAAAGAGTAGTATGTATAGGGAAATGTCTGAGCAGATCTTTGTTGTCTTCATGGCATGACATATATAAACTTTAAACTATAAACTTTATAAATGAATGGAATGTTTTCCCCCAAAACTGTGGGGTTATATGTTTTATAAACAGTCCCATTGTCCTGAAAGGTGAAAAGCAATAGTAAAATACAAACCAAGGTTAGAGTTGGAGACATAAATCTTATCCTAAGTTTGTACACAATGCAGGGATATGCGGAAAACACACAAATATAGTAGAAACCATATGAATCCCTTCTTTTAAAGTTTAAACCCAAAGTTACAAGAATCTCTTGGATTTTGTCTTAGGCAAAACTGGCATTATACCTTTAAATAAGAGTAAGTTATTTGAGTGTATGTATACATTATCTATCTATCTATCTATCTATCTATCTATCTATCTATGTAGATATGTCTCCAAATACACTAACTAGAATTTAGGGGATGGAAAGAGAGACACTGCAGGCATGCATGTGAAGAGTTTGCCTACTATCAGGTGGAATTCAAAGTTATATTTGTTTGACTTGGGAAATGTGATCTTTCTCTTTAAGTTCATCCTTAAATTTAAAAGCATAATTTGTTTTGATTGAATTTCTAATGTTAATTAGTGAGGCTTGCACCATTAAAGACATCAAGAACATATAATTATGTTCCTTATAATTATACCATAATTGTTTTAGTATGTTAAATGATCTAATAGATTTTTTCCTGTTTCAACAGCAGCACTACTACCCTCTCTGTTTTATGAAATAACTGGCAAGCATTCAGTAGGTGCTTTCAAGCATTTCAAGTAAAGTTTTGATGGGTATTCATCTACTAATGAAATATTCATGCATTATATTTTTCTCTATGACAAGTGACTTTCGCTGAAGCGTCTAATGCTTGGTTTGCTTAGACAGATATAACATTCAATCAAACTAATGGAAACTGTGGAGTACTGTTATACTGGTTATTATTAAATCAAATTCTCTTGATAAATATTGAGTCTCTGATGTTAAAAAGCATTTCTAGCTTGATGCATGGATAGTAAGGCAATAATCTGGCCCCTTGTTAAAAATGTTAATGTTACAGCTGTCATCATTTAACAATTAACATGATTTCTGAAGTGCAAAAATGCCTTAGAGTATTAAAAAATACAATCTGAATGCTGTTTGAGATTTTTCCATATTGTGTAAGCATTCACTTCCAACGTAGAACAATTGGACAAGATTATATTACCACCAAAGTATAAATACTTTGTCTGCTTAAAATTGAATATTTCTTTCAAGAATCATTACTTGCACCCA
This sequence comes from Empidonax traillii, assembly GCF_003031625.1. Lineage (NCBI taxonomy): Eukaryota > Metazoa > Chordata > Aves > Passeriformes > Tyrannidae > Empidonax > Empidonax traillii. The sequence continues at coordinate 40,715 of NW_020955267.1, forward strand.
TGTCAATATGAAGAGATCAGTTTTGGTAATTTCCCCGTACCTCTCCCTGCAAGGGCATGCAGTGATTGGACTAGGGGATAATGGCTTGAAACCGAAAGAGGGTAGGTTCAGATTAGAGTTTAGGAAAAGTTCTTTACTGTGAGGGTAGTGAGACACTAGAACAGGTTGCCCAGAGAAGGTGGGAATGCCTCGTCCATGGAAGTGTTTAAGGCCATGTTGGATGGGGCTCTGGGCAACCTGCATTAGTGGAAGGTACCCCAGCTTGTGGTAATGGTGTTGGCTAAGGGCCCTTCCAACTCAGATCATCTTATGATTCTATGAACTTTAGGTTCATTACTTTTTGGATGACACTGTATTGGCTTCTTCTGGGGATCAGAAGGGACTTGATAAAAGAGTGAGCTCAACAGAGGAAGTGCCAAAGGAATGTTGGCAGAGAAGATGCGGAGATGGTCAGCAATGAAATCGCACAGTTTGATACCAATTAAAGGAGTGACCAAACATGTAAAAATATTTCAACTGTTATTTGATCTGTTCTAAGGCACCCAGAAAACAGACACTGTAAGTCACACTCTCTATAATTCTATAAGGTAGAATTCAGAGGCCCTGGTTAAAAAAATGGTCCTTTCTCATCACATGTCATGAAGACATACGATTCTCTGCCTTCACAAAAGAGTTTACAATATGTGGATGTTGTGTGGATGCAATGCACAATATTCTGGGGTCAGGGAACCTTTGCTCATAAAAATAAGATCCAGATGCATTCTGAGGTCTGTATGAATGACTTTGAAAAACCGCCTAAAATCTAAACTAAACTGTTGAGTCACCAGCATGTAGCGGCCTCCTTTGTCACCCTCTAGGCTGTTCAAACTGTGAAAAGATGTCAACACCAGGAGGACTGAAGCTTATTCCTTCTTGTGGGGCCAATTCTGCCAGCTTTACACTGAGTTATTTGATTTAAAATACTACTATACACTATTCAGGATAAGCTAAATTATTCTATTGAGATTGCTGTTTTCTTTTTTTTTTTTTTTTTTTTACATTTAAATTTTGAAGGGCAAAGCCTGTTGCTAGGAAAATTAAGGAATGTGTATAAAATTAAGAAGCAGTGACTCTGTAGGGAAAATGTTTATTCTGCAGGCTTTTCTCTTTAAAACACAACTGCATTTAAGTATCACATTAAATTTTAATGTGTGTGTATTTAAAGAAAGTACAATATATGTGAGAAGAAAACATGAAGTGCATAAGGTGGGGCTGCTGTGGTTAAGCACTCCTTCTAGCAGAATACTACAGTGGTGCCATGAAATCCTTCGTAAGTGGTCAGAACACAAGTAAGAGATGCCTGCGGGTAGTCCCAACCTATTCACAAACCCTTTTGAACAATTCTCCTACTTTTTTAAATACTGTTTTTGGCAAACATTTGACACTTGAAATACAAAATGCGTGAGTCACCTACTGAGACGGGCACAGTATGTGGTTCATTGAATTTAGCTAAATTGTGAGTCATCTATCAATAGTCCTCATAGTGAACATACTTGTAATAATTTCACACATTACAAACAGGAGTAGGTATGATTTTTCAAGATTTTATCCAAGCATTTTTCACTCGGAGTTTTTACTCTTTTTATTGTGCTCCATTAGACGTTGTAGGAAACTGCTAACTTTTTAGTGATGGAGGATAAAAAGAACAGGTCATTTGCTGCTCATCAGTTTAAGAAACAAAGAACCAGAAATGCAAAACCTGACATATGATAAAATAGTGTCTGACAAAGCAAAGTCCTCAACATGGGATGGAATGAATACAGATTCTTCTACAGCTATTGAAATTTATTCTTCTACCACAGCATACCAATTTCTGTTGAGTTAAATAATTCTAAAATTCAGAGGCAGCAGTTCTGAAGGAGAGATCTGCAAATTACCACAGATTCTGATTTGCCAAAAACACACGGTAAGTTTTTGTGGTTTGTTTTGCCTTTTTGATTGTTTGTTTACGGCTTATTCTGGTGTAGATTGCTTCCTCCCCCGCCCCCTCCCCCCCAAGAGAAACACTAATGAGTAGAAGAAAAAAAAAAAGGTGTGTATAAAATAGCATTCTAACTGTGGTCTGTTGGATACAGGCAATATGGTCCCTTTGCAGCAGAAAAACACGAACATTCAGACACAAAAGGTTTGAGCAGTTTTTTAAACAAATTCCTTAGAGGAACAGGAATTCAGCATCTCAGCAGTTTTTTTAAACAAATTCCTTAGAGGAACAGGAATTCAGCATCTCTATGATGAAAGTGCATAGTCACCAGTTTTGGGTGGTCAGCCCCAAAATACTTCACTTTAGCGCCAGTCTTTGATAAGAATCTTTCCCTGAATGTTTTTCATGAACATGAATGATGACACAGGCACTTAAATATGCCCCCGAAGTGGTTATTTCAGTAGCTATTTGAGACTTGGAAGCTGTGAACCGCCCCGTGCTCACAGCACAGGAACTGGCTCCTGTTCGGCTCTCACTTCTTGAGCCCTGTATTTTGTTCTTGGGACGACCAGGAGGAATAACTGGTCTATTATGACAAACCATGATCTTGCCACTAAATTCCTGCAGAATTACAGTTTATTCTAGAAAAAACCCCAAACCAAACAAAAGAAAACAACCCACAAAATTAGCCTTTTCTCCTGCCTCAGCTCTGGCAGATCCAGCGATGCTCTGCCGCGTCACCTTTAGAGCCGTTCCTATTCGCTTGGCCCGCAGGTTGCCTGACACCGCAGGAGACGATGGTGCTGTTGGAGGAGCCGGGGCCGCGGGGCTCCCCGGGGCTCCCCAGCTTCCCGGGGCTCCCCAGGTTCCCGGGACTCCCCGGTTCCCGGGCGTTCGGCGCGGAGGGAGAGGAGCGCCGGTGGCGCCGCCCTCCGCTCCCACCAGATGGTGCCCGTGCACAAGGGACCCTGCGGAGCCGGGGCTGGGACGGCGGGAGCGGGATCGCGGGAGCGGGAGCTGGACGGCGTGCCCCGCGGAGCGGAGCGGGGCCGGGGCGGCGGGAGCGGTGTCCCTGCCACGGCCGGATGGGGCGGCGGTGCCTAAGCCAGCGGCGGCGCAAAGACCCGGCGCTTCTCTTACGGCGACTTTAACATCTCCCAAAGTCTTCACCTCCGCCTTTGACCCCGGCCCCGCCGGGCTCTCCGCAGCGGCCTTACAGAGCTCGCAGAGGCATTCGTTCGGCCTCCAACGCCTGGCACTCGGCTCTTCCTTCCAGAATTATGGGATACTTGTCAATGTGGAACAGGAGCGATTTGGCAGGGGGGTGGATGAGCCTGAAAATGAGACCATACGGCTATACCAAAGCGCTGGTGGTTCACCAGTAGCAAATATAGAGAGGAGCGGGAGGGGCACACACAGCCGGAGCTGTGAGATGTGCGCACTGGAGTGGCACCTCTACGTACACCCACCTGTCCTATGCGATAGTTCTTGTTCTTAAAAGTTTAAGTCACTTTTAGTCACTGTTAAGAAAAATACATCATTAAATATTGGTGTGATTTCCTGACCAGAAATGTGTTTTATATTCTTTCTCTCTACAACTCATCAGAAGGAACTTCTGGCTGTAATATGAGTCGAATAAATCATGAGTGTTTGGGGGGTTTTGTGGGGTTTTGTTTGTTTCTTTGGTATTTTCGTGATTCTTTGTTTTAAGAATAAATAACTATTTGGCTTGTGTGCACAAATCCTCTGCAATCCAGTGACAGAGAAACTTAAGCAAATATAACTATTCCTCCTGATCCGGTAGCCACCATCCTTCAAACCTGAATGAACTTCTCCCCCCTTGTTTCCCATTTAGCCTCATTTTTTGACTCTTAAAAGAGTCATGCTTTTTTTGGCACAAATTATCATCTGGACAAAATGCTTTTACCTTCTTTGTTAAGCAGCATGAAGATGCCAGGGGAGGTAAAGATAGCACTGGGACCTGGAAGACCATGGTTAGATAAGCTGTTTGAAAACTCTGTTTTAAGAATTGGGTGAAGCTGGCTTTTACATTTACATTTTGAATGCTTCTTTCTTATTTTATGAGTTGCAGTGAAGTAAAGTTTAAGGAAACAGAGAATTGTTTTCTGTTAAATCTTAACAAATGGCTAAGTCAAAAATCTAAAATTCAGATATTGTGGTGTTAAAGGTACATGTCTCTGGCTAACTCAGGTGGATCTATGTCAGTGATTAAGATCCTGGCTGACAAAAGTTTTGAATTGTATATATATTGTGGAAAACAGGAGAGGACAGACATGGAAACATTTAACGAAACCATGGCAACAAAGGGGCTCAGTAGCTCTATACAGGTAAGAAATGCATGAAATGTATCTGTAAGATTAAGGCGCTTAGGAAAAGAAAACTGCAGCCATAGGGAACGAGGGAAGCAGTTAATGCCTGACAGGTAAGATCGAGAGAAAAAAGACTATCTTCCGTTAGGGTAATTAATTACTAAGAAAACTTCACACAATGTCCTTTTCCCACTCAGAATTTAAATCTGCAGTGTCTTGGGTGTGTTGTGAAAACTGTAAAGAATCGGTGCTTAGTTACTTTGCTGGTCAGAACATCAGAGCAAAGGACCATGGAATCAGTACCAATGCCACAGCCTTTCCCAGATGTATGGGACAAGAAGAGTCTGGAAAAGTTATACTGAAATTTGTTGGGTGAATAATGGGACTTCTAGGACAAACAGGTGACTAATCCTCATGGAGAAAAAGTCCTTTTGGAAGGACTCCTACAACGATCCCTTGATCTTTAATTTTTTTCATTACCTGTGCTTAAGGGAATTATGTAGCTTGTCAGTCCTTAAAATTTGTTAACAGTGTTTTAAATCAGCATATTCATGGCTTCATAGCATCGTTTCAGGTTGTCTGGTGTGATTTTTTTGGACTCTATTTTCTCTTTTGAGGAATGTATTGTCTTCTTTGAGTACTCATCTATGTGGATCTACAGGCACATGTATGTTTTCTTTTTGAGAAACCAGAATTCTGAAGATCAGGGTCTTTCTAGAACATTTATATAAACCCTGACTTCCAAGCCTCCAGGCAAGGCTATAAAGAACATAGAATTAATGGCTCTTCCCCAGCACTCTTCAGATGCAACCCAGTGACTACTCAGCTCATCCTTTTTGCAAACCTTAAAACCTGTAAAACCTTTCTGCAAAGGTGTGAAGAGCTTTTTTCCTTTCCTTACTTGAAATAAATACTTTTTAAAAGGCTGTATCTGGCAGCCCTGTCCAATAATGTTTTACATCCATGATGTCTTTTATGCCAAATTCTGAACCTTTGGGATTAATGCACAGGCATAGTCTGTCCTACCTAGAGGAAGTCAGGCCCCAGTGAAGTGTTCAGCATGTTTGTCCCTCTCTGTGAATGCAAATGTTTGGGTACTCTTGGCTTAACATCCTTAACACTGGTCATTTCATGTAATTTTAACAACTGCTGTGCTGATAATGTCAGACCAATTCCCAAGCTCATGACACTGAAGTTTCTGTGAGGGATCCTCTCGTGGAAAATAAACATGGTTCCAAAAATCTTCACAGGATTCTTCAAAAAGAGGACTAAGAACATCATATTGCTCAGTGTCCTCTCTTACCTCTTGCATGCAGATGCAGGATACACTGCTAGGTGATGTATGCAGAGGGAACCTTTGTAATAATTTCAACATCACTATCCATGCTGATAAGCCAATTAGGAACAGTGGTGCATCTAAATAGATGATTAAACACCTTGTCAAACAGTGTCCTCTACAAGGAATCAGCCGTTAACACTGATGTTTGTAGCAGTTAAGTCACTTCATAAAACCATACCTCTTCAACCCCACTCAACTAACAGCTTTCACTGTTTTCAATTGAAAAATCTTCCTTCCTTTTTGTGGACAGGAACCTTGAGGAAAATTCGGTTGTATCACACTGGGAGTGATACTGCAGATGACCATTCTGGCTACTAAGGATTCATGACCATTATTACACATCAAGGAAGTGATCCTACTGTCCACCAGCATCTTCATCCATAGATGATCTACACTGAAGTCAAGCAACATCCTCCTGTGCAAGAGCTGGATGAACTGCTTTTGTCAGTCCTCTGTAGCAGGACCTACTCACATATGGAGTAATCATTATGGTAGTGTCCTGAAATGCTGCAGCCAGCCTGGACACCCACCCACACCACTATAAGTTCTGAAGGATTTTCAGGAACTTCCCATACAATAATGCAGATCCTCATAGTGCATCACCCACCCCAGTGAATGTAAGTCCTGGAAAGACCTCATTATCCTACACGCCTACAAGGCCGTGAGAGTCTAAGGAGTGCCTGTTACAGCTGGGTAATTTATTGCTCTCCCATTGCTGTACATCACCTGTACTGCCTAACCAACAGTTAGGAACTGGAGAGAAGACACGGAAGTTGTTCATCGGTTGCAACTGTGCCAGCAGAGGCTGATAACTATTATCATAAAATGCTGCAGGTCAGAAACGGCCTGAAACCACAAAAAATTCAAGTGAAGCAATTGAAAACTTCAGAAGAAAAAAACAAGCTTAAGCAAGCTAGAGGCTGCAAAACCACAGGGAAAAGAAAACCTTACTTCTTGACACTGGATTCTAATTTGAATAAAAACAGAGTTCAAGCCTTGCTACAAAGGATCAAAGAGATCAGATGACTAACTGGTTTAGGATTAGAAGTGACAGACAGGAACCTGAACTGGAACACAAACCAGAGCTTTCTGCAGCTGAAGAGGCTTGGCAAAAAGGATCAAACCATCATGGAGAATGAAAGCTTCAGGCACAATGAAGATGAAATAATGCTTGCAAAATCCCAGGTTGTGATAAAGGAGACCAGTTGCCAAAAACCACACTTCAAGTTCCCATTCCTGCTATCTGGCTTTTTGTGGAGTATTTTTGATTAATTAAGTTTTGGTTAACGTACAGTATAGAAATTTAGATGATGCACTAGATAATATATTTTCTTGGAATTTAAATTATTTAAATCCTATGTAAGTCAGAACCAATTCCATCTGTTACAGGTACAAAATTTCAAGGGGCTGATGATGTTTGAGGGGATGGAAATTGGACAGCAAGGCTAAGTGGGTCTGATGAACATCTGCATGAATAGGATATGTGCCACTCTCTTTTCATAGTCAACATAATCCAGGCAGCGCAGGGGAACTGAGATGTCATCAGCACTGTTGGTTCAGTTCCTCATTAGACAGTTGGTGCTGCTGAATTGGTACTTGCCCTTTACCAGAAAAGCTGCTAAGGTATTTATCCTTGCAGAGTTGTATACAAGTGTGATGAAGCTGGTCAGGGAAGGCTGCTGACTGCTCAGCTGCTTCTGCCCAGATTATCACATTGACTACAGCTGATGTATTTATCTCAAATAGGCCACCATAGATTCACTAGAGATCTTCCCTGCTTCTGGTGTCGTTAATAGGCATAAAATTTATGGGACCACCAAAATGTTTGCAAGCTATTTTGATCATCGTCTTCTTCAGCTTTTAGCCCTCCTTCTGGCTGTGGAGGCAATCAGCTCTGTGCCCAGGTTTTGCTGAGCTTTAACAGCTCTGTGGTGCTCTGTGATCTGAAGGGCTTCTGTGCTCTTTTGCAAATGCTAGTCACTGCTTCATCTTTCTGGCGTTGTAACTTCATGCTATCTGGGATGTTGTAGGAAGCTTCCATGGCTACTCGGGGTCACAAATAAGCAGCAGAATGAGACAATGAACCTCAGAGATCCCAGCAGAGGCTCAGAAATCATGGAAACACAGTAACATCATGAGTGGGTTTGGGAGCATCTCTGTTTGTACAGAAAATTTTAGTAGTACCTGGACCTGCAGATAGCCATTTCCCTGCAGAAATAGCCAAGTCCTACTGTTTATCCTCAAGATACCATTGTAGTGGTTTGAGAATCCAAATTCATAACAGCCCATTACAGGAAGAAACAGGAGTTTGGTCTTCTCTGATATTTCAGGCACACCTTTGACCCTTTCTGCAGGATTTTATACCATTTCCAGCCCCAGATGTGGTGACCTTGCATAGGTCTTGTTCTTCCCTGCTTCCTTCTGCATTTGGTATGCTGTGGTGGGCAGAAGTAAGTTCATCCTGCTTCTTCACTTCAGTGTCTTTTGATAGGACAGCCATCTGAGGCTCCTTGCAGATAAGTAATTCAGAAAAACTTCTCTAAATCGTTCTGAAGGCCAAATTAGCTCATTGCTTTTTACTGTGGGAAAGATGTGGATGGATAGCAAGGGTGACAGCAAATTACCTTTTTCTTATCCCTTGATCTGGTCCTGAGTATAGCTTGGCTGTAACTGTGCAGTAAAACTGATGTTGCGATTGATTGCAAGTTAATAAAATCTTTCTGTAAAAAGATTTCTGAAGTGAGCCAGGTGTGTTTCAGCAAGAGGAGAGAAAATGGAAGCAAGAGGAGCTGCTTCTTGTGGGGTTCTTTTGTGTATTTAAAGTATCTCTAAATACCGTTGCAGAGGCTGGGTCACAAATCCTGCAGTCAGGTGCAAATATAAACTAATGTGAATAACAGAGTGAGTATAAATAAATATTCTTTCTCAGACTGGTTGAAAACTGTTGCCCAAAAAAATTCTTCAACGTCAAATAAGGCAGATAATCATAAAATTATGTTTTGGAGTTTTTTTCTTTTTATAATATAGGCTTTCCTTAACAATGTTGAAATTTCTAACCCACAAGAGGGATTTGAAGAAGTGCCTTTTTAGTGACTGCAGTTGTTGAGGCTAGAGTTGAACAAAACTTTAAAATAAGTAGAAAGTTGTAGCTTTGGTTGGACCAAAACCATACCTTACGACCAGAATTATGCACCCAGTAATTTCCACCTGGAAACTGCTGGGGTTTTTGTCTACTTTTCTGTCTGAGCTCGACTGTCTTATCTGGATGACTTTTCTAGGGCACATATTATCAAGGCAAGGAGTGATGACTTTTTCAGCTGAAAGGAAAACCACCTTGTACTGAGCCTGGGAAGCCCATGGTGAGTGGCAACACAAGTCACAGGGGCAACATTTCAAAATATTAATTTTTTTTATTTGGCCAAAAGTATTAAACTAAAATTTCCTTTTACTCTTACATTGAAATTGAAAAAATGCTCCAGAGAAAATGCAGTTAAACATCTTCCTTTTTTTCTTCCCAGTATTCCAGCGTATTTTCCTCCCTTGCAGTCTCCATCAAGATTTCTGTATTCCTTGCAGCTAAAATATCTGTCTTCATCCATTAAAAAGCAGAGAAATGTGTGGAAATGCTGCCATATGGTTGTGATATGCTCTGCTCTGTCTGCAGGCTGCTGCTGCTATGTGCCAGTTACCTGGGAGTTGTGGGACCAGCAAGTCCTCTGGGGCCAGCAGGATGTTGCAGCTGGGACCAGCATGTGCTGGACCACTGACCCAACGCAGGGTTCCTTAACCTGAGAGTTGCTTTCTGGAAGCACCATAAAAAAAGGCATTGAACTTCAGAGAAATTTTGCAGAAGTCACCTTATACTACTGTATTACTCCAAGATTAAAATCTTTCTGCTTACACTTTGTTGCTTGCCCTGTTTTTGAGGCTGGCTGGTGTTGCTCTTTGTTTTGAACACTAGCCCAACTTTGTGGCAGGATAAACACTGCCTTGAATCTGGGAACCTCCTTTAGTGAGAATATCTTTTCTTTCTCCTCCAGACAACAATGCAGGGTTACTCTCTTCTGCTTGAAGTATCTTTGGCCATCTGATCCCTTGGTATTTTTCAGTGACTTTTTGGGTCCTTGACTTGACCTATTGGAGTTTCTTTGATTTTGCTTTATGTGTGTACAAGCTGTATTTTCCCATATAAAATATATATAGTATGGGAAGGGCTAAACTTCCAGTTTATGTTGTGATATATGAGAAGAATATCTGTGCCTTTCAGAATGACTAATTATGTTCAGATGATTCAGTTGAGTTGGAAACAGTGACAGGGACACATAAAGGAGAAGGGTAAGGAAGATGTGTTTGTAGGTAAACAGAGCCATACAGGCTTGCATGTTTCATGTTCTAAATGGAGACAAAGTGGTTTGATATCACTAGGACTGGTGAAGTGTTTTTGGGGGACTTTTTCACACCATTCTGACAATGACTTGCTATGTGCCCTTGGGTAAGTCACTTTCTGAATTTCTTTCCCTTTCTACTTTGAATTTGCTATTTGGATTGCAGACTCACCGGTGAAATGGAGCTTCTCCCCTGACATATTTGTACAGCAGTGAACTCAGTAAAACTGTATCTTAATTAGAGTGTTCAAATATGGATGTAATGCAAATAATAATAATAATTAATTAGACATTTAATCATCACCAGTATTTACATAACATTGCTGGCATTTCATGCAAATATTTTATCCAAATATTTTGTGGGAGTTTTCCCATGTATTCTCTTCAAAATAGTGCTATACATCTTCATAACAGAGAAAAATTATTTTTTTTATGGTTTAGGATCATTGTCTCTCTCTCTCTTTTAAAATATTCTCTATTGCAGCTAATAAAATTTTTCCAACCATTTAAAAAGGCTGTATTTGGTTTAAGGATATTGCACATTAGACAATAACTAGTCTTCCCCTTATGACAGTCCCTGTCTTCACAGAAGCTCTGTAAGTAATCTACAGTGTAGGTTTTCACAAAGAATATCTTGCAGATGCTGACATGCACAGATTTAGTTGTTTTTCATATAGTTTAACCAGCTGATTCTGTATAGCATGAACCTAATTACAAGAAGCTGAGTATGGTGTTATCCCAAAAGTTTAATTTGGGGTTGCTAACACTGATGAAAAGAGTGCTCAGAAGTGTTAGATCTCAGGCTAGTGGTCAAACTTGAAAATTATTCATATAGATAGCATCCCTCTGTAGTTGAAAAAAAAAAAAGACTCAAAGCATGAGAAGAAATAATGCCAGCACTATAAATGGCAAAGTATTATGAAATACAAAACTATACGTGGCACATTGCCAGGGCAAAAGCAGTTTTAACTATTGATCTGAAACTGGTGGCGGTGTTACCACTTTTGTGGCGTGTCCTGGGTTCTACATTACCATTGGATAGCAAACCGGGTTCTGTTACTGCCGATACAACAGAGAAGAAACATTGTCTCCGAACAACATTCAGAGGGGCAGAAAAGCTACAGGTTTAATTATTGCAATTGAGTTGAACCTGAAAGCTGCCTAGCTGCTCAGCTGCTGGAGTAGTGGGGTGTGAGAACACACACAGAGACCTACAGGCTCTTTCCCCTCTCTCTGCAAAGCTGTGTGGTCCATAGGTACTTCCCAACATCCCAGCACAGTCAGTGGTCAAGGCCATCTGATCTGAAGCAAGATAGCAAGAGATTACTATGGTTTTTGAGCTGTCCTCTTCTGACGGAGAAGTCATTCTTAGGACTACTGCCCACAAGAAAACACTGTCCTTCTCAATGCCACCTAATTGAATCTCTCACTTGGAGCTAACATGGAGTTTGTTAACAAAGTCAAGATGGAAATATAGAAAAGATTTGCATAGTATCAAATCAGGATTTAATGAGATCATATCTGCTGTTTGCTCTGAGATAGGTGGTATGGACTGCATTTCCTATTTCATATGGTGGTTTGAGGGGTTGCTGGAAATGGTTATGTTTTCTAAATTTGGTTCACTTGTCCCTATTACTCAGAAAAGTAGTGGAGCAGTGTTTCCCTCTAGCAGACCCATTATTCTGTCTCCACACCTCCCATACATTTTCTCCTGCTCTGCAGACTAGACTGATTTCCAGAATAAAAGACTCCATATGTTGGTTGTAGTTCCAAGCAGTGCATAGGAGTGACATTCATGGAGAAGTGGGAGAAAAGAGATCTCCTTCCTATTCCTTCTCCCTTGTTTTTTTAGATTAGAAACTAATTTGTCCTAGGCAGAGTTTTTCAAAGAACCTAGAAACATTGTAGTCTCTTAAATATTGTCCCTCCCTAATTTATCCAATGATTGCCAGCAGCTCTTGGGCTAACCTGGGCAACAATATTTTTTTTCTCTGCAGAACCTTATGCACCTATGCTACTAGGTGGCCCTGCTTTATCACATCATTTAAATTAGGAGAAGTAATTTCACTTCATTCTATTAAGATAAGGAGTAAATAATATGGGGTCTGTAATCATGGGGACAAATACAAAAGACAAGAGAACACAATTTTGTTTTTTTAAATAAGCTCCTTTTTGTTGTTGTTGTTTTATTACTTCAGCATCTTGGGCAGTTTGAAAGCTGGCTATTAGCTTCTCCATCCTACCCTGGAATGGATGGATAAGCATTCCTAGGGCTATTTCCTCTCTTCTAGGGCATCTTTTCACCTTCCTTGCACTAGAGTATCTGACTTCCAAAACCCCTCATAGTAACTGGGCAACATCACCATTTATTGTGGTGGATTGATCTTTTCTTCAAGCTTTCTGATAAAAAGCTGTTATTGTGCTCCTTAATTTGTATGTCTTCCCTTGCCTGGCTGGCTTTTCTTATTAAAATTTCTTACAAGCAATGATAAAATTTCGTGGATTGTGTATCTTGAAAAATAATTGGGTTTTTTAGACTTTTACTCACTTTGGTATAGGCATCATAGAAGACAAAATATGATTCAAGGCACAGTGTCATGGCTAAGAGGATATTTGGGTGGAGAAACAACTATGTACTGTTCATTAAGTGGAGATGAATCACACATGTGCTCCATAAGAGATCTCTGTTCCATATTCCACTTGGATAATGAACAGGTCTGTGGCATTGAAGGGAATGGCTTTCAGCAAGCTTATTTTTGGCAATCATAGACAAGCTATTTGGCACACTGGTTCTCCTAATTTCAACTCAACAAAAAATGTAGTCAAGTTCCTTTATGAAAGCAAACCAGGAAAAAAGAGAAGTCTCTATCCAAAGCAAAAAATTACTAGAAGTATGAAAGACTAAGGTGGTGATTTTGGGGGCAAGGGGTGGGATTGCCATTGTTTGGTAATGCAGGGCAAGGGCAGGGGGAGGAACGCAGCTGTGGATGGTTGCTCTGGAAGCAGAAAGGCAAGAGCTGCAGCGGAAGAGGCAGGAGATCTCAGAGTAGCACTGTCCCTTAGATGAAGCCAAGACCGAGCTTCTTGTGAGCAGATTGGTATTTGCAAAGGCAAGCTAGGAAACATGCCCAGATGAATTGTTTCTTGTCTGTTCCTATTGTGCTCTGGAAAGAAGAATGATATGTACATTCACAGTAGATAAAAAGAGTTGTAGCAAAGAAATACCTGACTCAGATCACAAGCTTTGCCACCTAATAGATCAGAAATCTCAAGTGTTGGCTGATTATATCTAGAAGGGAAAATAATAGAATATGTATGGCTTTTCCATTGGAACAGTCTACTGCTTGAAAACACTGTTTCTACAGTATGAATGATTTTCATTAGAAAACTTTTTTTTGGTGTCAGAATTCCTCTGGATGGCATCTCTTCCCTTTGGCGTGTTGACAGCATCACACAACTTGGTGTTTTGGCAAACTTTCTGAGGATACCTTCCGTCCCACTGTCCATGTCATTAACAAAACAAAGCTGGTCCCAGTACTGACCCCCTGAGGAACGCCACTCATCACTGCTCTGTACTTTGACATTGCATCATTGATCACAACTCTTTGAGGGTGATCATCTAGCCAATTTTTTTATCCACCGAGTCATCCATCCATCAAATCCATGTCTCTTAAGTTTAGAGTCTAGGGTGTTGTGCGGGATAGCGTCAAATGCTTTTCACAAGTCCAGATAGATGACTTATGTTGCCCTTCCCTTGTCCACCACTGCTGTAACCCAATCCTAGATAGCCACCAAATTTGTCAGGCACAATTTGCCTTTAGTGAAACCATGCTCTCTGTCACAATTCAGCTCCTTATTTTCCATGTGTTTTAGCATAGTTTCCAGGAGGATCTGCTCTATGATCTCACCAGGCACTGAGGTAAGACTGACCAAACTGTAGTTCCCTGGGTCTTCCTTATTACCCTTTTCAAAAATGGGCATTGTGTTTCCCCTTTTCCAGTCAGGGGGAACTTCACCAGAGTGCCATGACTTCTCAAATAAGAATGGGTAATGGCTTAGCCATTTTAAAACTGATTTCAGAGTCAAAGTGCTGAACCTGGAAGTGGGTTTTAAAAATAGGCTACAAAAGACAAGCTTCTAAAAACCAAAATGGAACCCTTTCTCATATGTTTCAGTTCAGCCACTGAACTGGAAAAGCACAATTGATTTTGGTAGTCTGAATCTGATACTGCTGTCCCTGAAAACGATATTTAGCTTTAGCAAGTATTTCTTACCGTCTGAAATGACGAGTCTAACAATTTTATATGTATAATTATTATTCTCTCTGACATTCTGTCTGACATATAAACTTAATAGCAAAGCTGTACCTACTTAGCCCTCAGCCTCTGCCTTTCTCACAAGCCTGGCAGGAGCTTAGTGGGTATAGGTGAGAAGACTGAGAGGGGTTCTCATAAATGTATATAAAAATCTCAGAGGGGGGTGTCAAGAGGATGGTGCCAGACTCCTTTCAGTGGTGGCCAGAGAAAGGATGAGGAGCAATGTCCATAAATGGGCTAGATGATCTCCAGAGGTCCCTTCTAGCCCTAACAATTCTGTGATTCATTTTCCCTACTCTTAAGCTACCAGCTGGACATCGCTGTCCCCAGATCACCCCAGGCCTGGGCCGGTGGTCCCTTTCCTTAACCTGATATCTGCCTTCCATGTGAGCTGGGACCCTTTAATTTTCCTCAGCCAATGGCCTTGGTTAAAGAAGTGTTTCCTCCAACTCTTTTATCTAAAATAAAGCTGAAGCTGTTACTGATACTGCTTCTTTAAGTGTTTTCAGTTATTACAAGGATGTTTCCAGAACTAGCTCAGTGATGTAGTCTAAACACTTGCTCTGGGGAGACAGATGGAGTTAAATTAGATCTTTTTTGTTGTTCAAGTTATGGATTTTGTTGTTTTGATGAGTTTAATATTCTCAGCAGCTGTTGAAAAAGCTGTAAGCAATTAAAACCTGATTCTATTAAAAACTCTTCTAAGCCTATTAATGTTAAATTTCTATTTGAGATCGAGGTGAAAAGAACTTTATGATAAGTTCAGTTTTTACACTATTTGATGCAAAGTGGGCTTTGCTAGTGGTGTTAATATTTACTAATGACAATGCCAGTTATTCCTTATGTTCTGGAATGATTAGCTTGTTCTAAAATGAACTAGAGGTTACAAATAGCTCGGTTTTTTGCTACTGGTTAATCTAAGACTTTGATCTGAGAAAAATCCTTTTACAATTAAGAGTCAGACTAGATTTATCCACTGCATGAGAATAGATCCCAGTGGTGATCATTAGGGAAAGATTTTAAAAAGCAGTGAAATGAAAAAGATTTGGAGGGATCCTTGCAGAAAAAGAGGCGTACTTCATTCTGAGAGGTGTTAATGAGAGTGTAAGGTCATGGATGTGAGAAGTGGGTATTCCTGTCGAGTACTGTGTCCATCTTTGGACATGGTACTTCCAGAAAAAAGCAAGTCTTTGGAGAGAGAGAGGCCTCAGGAATAATAAAGAAGTTATATTTGCTAAACTGTGTGGAAAGCACAATGTGTTTGTATCAGTTTATGCTAAATAAAGGGAAATACAAAAGGGAACAAGACACAGTTCTTTCAGTATGTCCCAAATGGCTATGAAGAGAATGACAATCAGTTATTCCTTATGTCCTCTGCAAGGAGGACAAGGAATTAAACGGTATTCTTCAAATGGGTCAGTGATAATATCTGTATATACCCTGAAGTCTGAATTATAACCTGAACAGTATTTGCAATAGATTTACCTGCTTTTTCAGCTTCTGTGTATTCTGTTAATCATGTTATTTCATAACTTTAATGTTTAATCTTCCTTATTTTTGTAACTACCAGTTTTATTGATAATGCCATCAATTATTTGTATTTTTATTCATAGTATGAATATTTATTCTCACCCGAGGCACTTTGGAAATTTTTCTTAGACTCACCCAGATAACTGACAACTGTGCCATCATTCTAATTTTAGAGTGGCACTCACAGAGCTACTAAAAGTAGCCACTACCATTGTGTGGTGGGTGGTGGTTTGTAGCACATGAACCAGGGCATCATGGCACTATCATTCCTACTCCTTACACTCAGGTGGGCAAAGGCAGATGCTCAACATGCCGTTGTGCAGAGCATGGATGTTTAAGATATACAGAGGAACTGGTCCTAAATGTTGAGCAATGAAAGATTTGATAACAAAAAGCTGTAGTACAGTCGTGATCTATGTGACAAGGATTATAAGCATTTGTACCAACAGTAAGATTTTATGTACCTCTGTATTTTATTAGAAGATAAATCATACGTAACATTTCACAGAGTAACAGTGCACATGATAATTCCATGCATGATGACCACCTTAAGTAAAATGTAAAAAAAGAAGCAAAACATTTATTCACAAAATGAATATAAGAAAATGGAATTACAACTGATACACTAGGTGATCTTTTTTTTGGAGGTGATTAATTCCATGTGACCAAACTGAACATAGGCTGTACAAATAATACTGAATTTTAAAGAACTCTGTTGAAAAGGCTAGTATTTGTAAAAAAAAACACTGAAAAAATTACACATGGCATAAAACCCCTGGAACAAAATTACTTCATTTGTGCCAATGAAAATCTTTTCATTCACTTCAGTGAAGGCAGGTTTTATCTACCATTTCACCTCACATTATCTTATAATATGAAAATAAGATTCTGCTACCAGTGTAACTAGAGAATTAGAGTACAAGATAATCTTCTGTGTAAAATGGCAGGCTTTTGTTCAAAATGTCTACAATCATTGGTTTTATCTGCCTTATCATCTCTTTTCCTCTCTGATGAATGCAAACTGTTTGGGTAATTTGCTTTGACCAGATCTGTGTCTGTGAGATCTTAAGTGGAAAAACTATTTGCATACTTAAGAATCCTGAGAACAGAGAGTGGCATTATAGTTTGGGATTTAGTTGGGGTTTTTTATCCCCTGTGCTGGGCCAAGAGCGACACTTTACATTTATATGTAGCAATTACCATTCCTAATTTTTGTAATTAAACTGTCTTGTGAAAAATTTAACATATGAAGTAGAGGCTGTTGGGCTAAGCTCCCTGCTGTTTCCTTCCTTCATTTTTAACATACCAGCCCATAAAAGTTTGGATATCTTTTTCCCTCTTTTCTTCTCCTCTGACCTTTTTTCAAAGTTGTTTTGGAAAGTATCTTCTCTCAAAAAATGTGGTCTCCAAAGCGAGGGTAGTTCACTGGAACTGTTATGCAGAAATACTAAGGGCTTGATTCCAGTATTTTTCTAAATTAGTGGTAGAAATTAGTGGTAGAAATTAAGTATTTCACACATACACAAAATTGTGATAGACTGGAAATTGCAGCTGCTACCTTGTGACATTTTTTGGTTGAAAATGTCAGCACTGCTTAAGACGACTGACAAAAACGAAATCTATCCAAAAATACATGTCATAACAGTACTATACTGAAGTGGTTATATGTGTGTGTGTTTATGTGTGTGTTTGACAAAAGACACAAATCTGCTTACAGGCAGGATCTTTGTCCTGATGGTAAGAGTGATGTGATGAATAAAGCACACCACTGTGGTTACATCAGTACAGAGAAGTCCGTAGAAAATTACCACATTCCTTTTACCTATGAGAAATTTTATTTTAAAAAAATCCAAACAAGCATGTGTTATTAGAATTTTTTTTTTCATTTTTATTGAATCATTCAAGGGTGATTCAGAGGCTGAAAGAGCAGCAGTGCTAATTGGAAGCATTGTCTCTGCAAAAAGTGCAAAGCAGAGAGTAATACACTCAAATGGGAAGTGGCAGAATGCTTTTACTGATCATACTCATGCACATGTCTTTATCCTTTTTGACCCCTGGTCGCTGGAAAAATGTAAAACCTATGGTATTTTATATTAAAAAAAATTCAATGGCTTTTGCTGGTAAGAACTGAAACAGATGCATTATCTCACTTTTTCATGGGGCTGCAGTGTTGGTTTTAAAGACTATGGAAATAAAACTTGTATTTCTCTCTGTCTCCTATGGTGGTGCTTCAGATTATTTACAAACAAATATATTTTAAATAATTCTCTGAACTTGTGAAGCTCCTCTTACTCAGGAGCGAGATACTGTATGTCTAGGAATTCTACTTCAGAATGTTTCAAAACAAATGCCAAATTATTACATTTTAGGTTACAATCTAGTTAGTAATTCACATGACATTTATATGATGTATAAATAAATTATAATTAATTTCCAGTATCAATTATGTAAAATGCGTGACCCCTAATATGGATTTATGATGTTGAAAATTTTACAGATATTAATTCATAGTCCTTTCATTTTGTGAATTTCAGTAAAAGTGCAGTGTTCTACATGAATTTTAGCATTAATTTTTTCAGGTTGCTCAGATTCACAGTAAAGAATTTCCTTGCTAATTCTATAAAATAGAACTGCCTGTATCAGTGAGAAAAGAAAATCTTATGTCCAGATGCTTTATAATTTATATGTGTTTTTTTAAACGATTGAAAAAGTGCAGCCTGTGGGCAGGGAGATCTCATTACTTGAAATCTGCAGTTCAAAAGAATTTAAAGTTGTACAAATGGATTTTAAGTTTGATAAGAAAATTGATTGGAGATTGTACATTGTGAATACATTAGGTTTATGAAGACAAAACATGCATGAAGGGCAATTACTGCTAGTGTTGCTATATTAGTATGAATGTTAATAGCATGTTTGTTTTTGAAATGGGTTATGCATTCTGGTAAATGTCTGCTTGAATCTAGTCATCTGTGTATCACTTGTCTAAGTACTCTCATTTAAGATGCCATATCCCTTCTTGTAGCAATAAAGGGGTAAAGCAACATTAATATTAAATAATTAGAAAAACAAAAGGGGAATGATTAAACATATTTACATAATTGAAATAACACTGAGTCGCAGTGGGAAATCGGGACAATGTTGTCTCCTTTCAAAGTAATTCATAATTCAGATTTTTAATTATGGCATATTCATTCATTTAAAGATGATTCTGGATGAGAGGGCCACTAATGAAATACAATCATTAGCATCTAAACAAAGTAATTTAGAAAGTCTCCTTTCGGGGAGAAGATTTCTAGAACATCATCAATCACACAAGATATGCAAAAACAAGCAATTAAACCACACACAAGAACTACAACAACCTTATATATTAGTAATGTACACATGAAAACATAACTGATTACAATGATTAGAGTAGGGTAGTGTGGTTAATTTGTATGTTATGTAGCAATTTCATGGAAGAATGTACCAGGATAGACACATCTCACAAAATATGAATGCCATGTCACTGATATATGTTTTAAATATATTAATGTCATTGTAGTCAGTGCCAAGTTATCAATAAAAAATCCATTGACAAGAATCTGGAATCATGTCCTTCAAAGACGCATAACTCCCCTACTATGAACTGTGGGATATGGTTTTGGTTGAGTTTTATTTGTTTGTGTTTTTATTCTGGTTTGTTTTTTGGTGGTTTTGTTTGTTTGTTTGTTTGGGTTTTTTTTCTCCCTTTTTTTTTTTTCCTATTTGTATTGTATTTGAATTTGTCAAATTGGCAAAATATAGGCTTAGGAAGATATTTCATGACAGAAGCAGGTGCTACATTAGTTTCTCATTAACTGCTCAAATCCTGCTTTGGGCTTATAACAACAAAGAGTTCATAGACATAAATGGGTCAGTGATTTACAGGGTCTTTCCATATACACAATTACAATTCATTAAACATGCAGCAGCATTAAATGGACAGGGTAATTCTGCACGACTTTTAATGTCTGTGTGCAGTGTCCTGTTAAAGAGACACAAAAAAGACTGGCTTTAAACACCTTCTTCTTTGAGTTAAATTATAATCTGGTTGTAAAGCCATACGATTTCCGCCTCTCATGTAAAGAAAAGGCAGGAACAGTAACGTGTGGGTGCAAGGAGCATCCTGCCTTGGTGAGGCAGGAGCGGCTGGTGTAGCTGTGCTGCCTTTGATAACCACCAGGCTTAGAAGCCAAAATATGTTCTATTGGGTACTCAAAAGATAAAAATACTGGTTAATTTTCAACAGTGCTCCTTCATTTGACTTTACAATTTATAGCAGTGAACATTAATGCAAGAATAGCTTGGCTGAGGAGGAGTTTAAAATTAGAGCACCTCTTCTCATTAGCCCCAGCAGCCTGACCCAGGGTGAACAGAGAAGTAATTTGCTGCCAGATCCTCATTTTGCTTCTGTTATCACTCCTTGTAAATGAAGCGCAGCAATTTATTGTAGCACCTCAAGGAGTCAAGAACATAATGTGTAAAATACATACAAAAAAAAATCTTTCTTCACATTCATTAACACCCAGCACATAGAGGCTGTTCACTTTTCACTCTAATGAAGGAGGGGGATCTTAAATCTAAAGCTTTCCAGGCTGTGAAGAAGGCCTCTTCAGGTCATTAGACAGAAGCTGAGTTGGACTGAAGAAAGGTCATTGAAAAAAAAGGGAGAATGGCAATATGATGAAAAATAGAAAATGGATAAAAGAAGAGACTTTAGAAAGCTCAGAGAATGGAAAGTACATTTTTGGCATCAGTGATCAACCCTTCTTGTCTCTATGTTCATTTTCTGTTGTCAGTGAAGAAAATAATATCTGGCTTTTTATTTAGCTGGGAATTGCTCTTGTGTTTGGTCAATTCTCATTTCATCACCCCTGATCTGACCTTGCAGGAAGCATTCAGAGGCCTATTTTTAAGGAACTTTTGTCTGCTGGCTATAAATTCAGCCCTTCATTTTGCTGTTTTCTATTAAAAACCTGCAGCCTATCAGATTTTAATGTATTCTGATTATGTAACTGACACTTTCCTCTTAGGGAGATCATTTGTCTTGCTAGTCCTGATTAACACTTCGAGTTTATAGCTGTACATTATTACCACATTGAGGAATATTAGGAAACTCCTACATACAAAATAATTTATATTGGTAATAAAAACAGCAGAACTTAAAGAGAAGTTGGGAGCACTCCCTGAACACGTGCTGAATGCAGAACATTAACATGTACTTTGGGGTACATGCACTTAGCCAAGAGGCATAGAAACTCGTGCAAAATACCCTTTCGTTATTTACTCAGTCTCCAGTGGCAGAAGGGTTTAATTCTGCAGTTCTGTAGCAGTCAACATTAAGCGATTTTTTTTCCATAGATACATATAACTTGCATTGATATAACCAGGTTTTGACATGTATACATATTTGAGGATAAGGATACAACAAAGTAGGGGGTTTTCTGTGTGTTACCATTTTTGTTGTTATGGACAAGCAAATATTCTTTTTCTCATTATACATTTTCTTAAGTTTGCCCACATCCCATTGCTGGATCTTCCCTTTGTACAAGCTAGTCTCATAAATTGGAGTGTATATATTTTACAGTAAATGCTTTCCCATTTAGTTAACAGCATGAGACCATTATCTTGTGACAAAACTCTGTTCCAGTGAAGACTCTTCATTAAATAAGTAATCATCCTTTACATACAATGGAAGCTGGAATTAGTAGTATATAAATATACCATGCAAAAAAGCCATCATTTGACAACAACATGACCTACATCAAATTATGCCTTATTCTCCTAATCTTTCAGGAAACTGGTATGCAGTTATAACCCTTGGATAGTAGTAGACCAAACACTCTCAATACAAATAGCGGTCAACATATTCAGCATATCAAAGAAAAAGTAGAGATTATTTTGGAACTCCACAAGCATTTGGTTTTACTTTCCTCTAGAAAACACCCTCTTAAATTGTACATATAAATGATGCTGCAGATTGCTTTATTTGCTGCTGAGCTGGAACAGAAGCTTGCCCAAAACTATAGCAGCTCAGACAATAATTAAGAATGTTGAATCAGGAAGAGTTACATCTCATAGAATATTCACTTATTGAATAGTTTGTTAAAACCAACTAAACAAAATGTTTGAGAAAGGAGAGACTGACTGGTTTCAAAGTCCTGAAACCTTTGCTCAACAGGTATCCAAATGAAAGATTTTTTTTTTTTTTAATATTCTGGAAAATTTCACTTGTGAAATTCCTTGGTGATGTTTTGGTCTTTCCTTTCCTGGCCATTTACTTGAAATTGATGAAAAAGGGGAAAAAAGGAACATGGGAGGCGAAAATAAGACAGCCATAACCTCTAATTTCTCATAGTGTGGTTATGTAAAAAGACAACATTTCCAAAGCCCAATATTTTTTTTATAGAAGAGGCTTGGTCTTTTTAAGGTCCAAAAGACTTGTTAATGAAAACTGCCAGTGAAGTTCTAGAAACAGATTTTTTTCTTATCATCAGTGTAAAAGCAATTATTTTGACAGTGTTTTCTAGCCATATGTATTGTATGTTCATTAAAGTAGTATGTATATATTTGTTTTAATTGTTTTGTACAATCGTTTCTAATTCTTTCCTCCCTTCAAACCTCCTCTTCCTCTTTTCATCCAGTTCTGTTTTTCTGTATTTTTTACTCACCTTGAGGTTTAAAATAGTGAAGGCTGTCTTCTATTTTTTACTGGAGAGGGGGATACAAAGAGCTTTTATGCTGATTGTCACTCTGCGTGGTGAGAAAGGAAGAGCGAACCGGTAGAGGTGAGCCAACCAAGGCACAGTATGGGGAGATGGTCCTGCTCCTGCCCTCCATAATTCACAGACTATTTTAGACGCTAAAATTGCGACAGCTTGCTCTTGTGATAAAGATGTTAACAAGAAGAGAAAATGACATTAATTTAATCTATTCTTGCAGGTCATGCTGAAACGAGACTGTGATGATACAAAATTATAATAATAAATATGGTAGTAATTTCACAATTCTTTACAGATAGTATTCACTATCCTTTCACATGCAAATGTCCTGTCCTGTCCTTCACAACAGTGATTTTTGGTGTCATCTAGGCTCTAATTCAACGTCTTCTAATAGTTGATTCCATAATAATTACTTTATGTGTCAAGAACAATGTAAAATACTATTCCAGATTAAGATTTCAGGATGGCTTTACTTTTACTACTCTTTCCCATGGGCCTTCCCCTCAGGAACATTTCTGATTTAGGCATTTTTCATGTTTTCAGAAGCAAATTAGGTCATCGGTATTCTCAGCTCATAGTACATTAATAACCAAACAGTTTGCAAAACACAAAGTATTGTAAAAAAATATTTAAAGATATTTTTGTGTGAATTAAAGTGGTGATTTGATTTGCTGGTATTTTTAGTAGCCAGATAAACCTGACACATTAACCCCCAAATCCTGAAAACTTCATGGGAAAATGATTATTTAAATCTGAAAGGGATATAGTTGCTTAAAATTCAGCACTTTTAGAAGTTCCACATTCAGTCAAAGAAATACCATCTCTTCTAGAGAATAATTCAAACAGCAGTATTAGAATTACTGAAAAAAATTCTAATCTAATCTAAAATTTTAATTCCAGTCTAATTCTAAAAATGAGAATTGTGTCATCACAGTGTCTCTCTTTTTTTCCAGATACGTTTATTTTAGAATGATTTCCAGTAAGCAGTATTTATGACATACACTGGGAATGTCATCGCCTCTATTGAACTGAAGATGCTGAGCGGCACCTCCCAGGCAGGAGCGTTACTTTGCTCAACAATGAGCCCTCCTAGTGGAGCTTCAGCAGCACCATCCCCAACGTGTCTTGTTGAGTTTACATCTTCTGTGTAATCTGGTAGATACAGAGGGTGGAGCTCAGCCTCTGCATTCTGCTTAATAGCCTCAATTACAGGTGGAAAAGCATACGGTATGTAAATCAGTACACACTAGATGTGATATAATTGCAAGGTCAGTGTGGACAATGTTTTGCTGAAGTGCTGCTGTAAGTGAATAATTTCAATTATGAAAGTGTATTTTTTCATGTTTGAGAGCTAACATACTGAACTAGTCTTTCAGAAACATTGCTCCAATTGCATTGTAAGGTTAGACTGCAGAGAAATAGTAACAGCTAGACTTACCATCTTCAGCAATAAACCCCTAACTCAGCATGTAATGTGGCATGCAGCTACCCATAATTGTACTAGGATTTGAAAAACAGTGCTCTTACATTTAGGATGGGGAGTCATAGGAGGGGACAATGGAGAGAATTGACCATCCTAAGTAAAGATGGCAAGGGAGTAGTGTAGAGGTATCTGTTCACCTGGACACTGAAAGCATTGCAGAAGAGTGCTGAAACTGTTGCCCACTGTTGGTGGGCCCTGGTCCACGCACCTCCTTCAAGAGCAAAGTTTCAGGATCCTATATGTGTTTTGAAAAGATAACTATGCTTTCCTGTAACATTTAAATTGGTTTCAACTATTAATATAAGCCATATGCAATCCGTCCAATTTAGCTTTCATCTAATATCAGGATTTATTTCAGTTTACAACTTGCACTGACTTATCAATTAAGATATCACCTGATGTATTCAGGCAGAAATTGTCAAGATATTGAATTTAAAATGCTTTTAAACAATTTTTACAGGAGATTTGCAGAAAGGTCCCCTGCTCTCCTTTGAAGCACCAATTATTCCCATAAAACAATTAAGCATCAATTTGTTCTTTCATTTAAGTGTAAAGTAGGTGATTCAGCGAACAGTTGCTTACAGACTTAAATGTAGAAGTACTAATGATTTTAACAGGATTGCTCTTTTCATCAGAGAAATACATATAATAATGAAGAACCATAGCAGTCAAGAGTCATGATAGAAAATCTGGCAAGATTGTAACAAAGGGATAAACAAAGAATATTGACTGTATATAAATAAGTCTGTGATCATGTGGCATATCTGAGAGCAACACATTTCATTATCTGCAGCTATCTGTCTTTTTCATCATTTTGATTTGCTGAGTGAAGACTCTGACAGAACTATTTAAATTAATTTACTCTGTTTTTCATACATCTGATTTATTAAGGTATGTTGAATTAAGCTGGTTACTGCCTAATAACTTCTACTGAACACCACAGTTACTCTTTTGCTTAACTTAACTTTGCTGTTCTACATTGTTTATTTCATGTTCCATATATATTACTTCTGATTTATTATGAAATTCAAGAAAGTAAGTATCTGGGTAAAAAGGGTGTTTATCAGCAAGGACCTAATTTACCATACATAAGTGCCATTAGTCATTACTACTCTCATACTGCAAAAGACTTGAGTTAGCCTTTCAGGTAACACCGTTTGTAACTAGATGGAGACGGTCAGGAAAAAAAACACAGCTCACTATTCAAACCAATGTTAGCAGGAACCGTTCCTGGAAGGAAGAAGCTGTTAGGGTTACCTTTCTTCCCCTTCCTCCTCACCATGTGCTTTTCACTGCAATGCAATGGCTTTTCCTTGACTGGCTGGGAGAGCAGGAGGAAACCAAGCCCCACAGGAAGATCTATTAAACGTTATATGCACCATAACAAAATAAATGAATTAAATAACATAAAACTAAAGAAATAAATTTCAGTTATGAAAACCTGTGGAAAGTTTCTGCTTTTACAAAAAAAGTTGAGAGTTGTTTTTTTTTTTTTAAATTTTACTTATTTTCTTAAAGTAAAGCTCACTGGTTTTTAATGCAAGACTAAAATTTTCGAAAAATCCTTCTTTCATCAAAAGAGAAAAATGTGCATTATGAATTGCCATCTCTTTCAGATTAGCCTCCTTTCTAATTCAACTGTTTAGTTGGGAAAGAGTATATTATGCACTGTGATTACAAAGAAGAACAGTGACATTGAAAAAATAAATAGCTAATTGAGCGAGGTGGTTTTTTTCACTACTGCCCAAACAGTGCAAACAGAAAGCATCCTGCTGGCATCAGTATTCCCCTCTACATGACAGCAAGACTCACACTCTTCACAGCTCAAGGAAGGTGATGTTCTCTCTTAAACCTATGCACCATTCTTTGTTCTATTCATATTTAACTGATAGTAATTTTATGCAAAATAAAATTGATTTTTATGATCTCTTATTGATCGGTAATGGGAATCACTGAAAGAGACAGAAAGACAGCTAGAGACAGCAGAAACCCTATGGTGGCCATTGAACAGACACATCATGTCTGCATGGACACAAAGGATGCACCTGTAGCTAGTAAGAAATGTGTAAAGTAGCTACTTGCATGCTATTACTGCATTACAAAAAGGAACGCATCTGAGTACTCATTTTATTAATGCATTTGGATAAACAAATTTTAAAAGATATCTTTTGTTGATATCAGCCTGCTCCAGACAGAAGAAAAGATTTTCTTACAATGACAGTAATGGCAAGAGTAAAACAAATTTACCACATAAATGAAATAATTGTAATCAAAGAGTGGAGTTATCACACTATGAGGATTTTAGTGAACAGGTGAATTCTGTGTATAACATAATCAAATTGTCACCATTGTTTAGTCTAGTCCTACTTTTATTAATTTCCTGGATGTTCTGAATAATTTAAATCATGGTTAATTGAGTAATGAAACATTCAGAAAAGTTCAACTGGAATAGAAATTTTCTAGACACAATTTCTGCTTATACTTGTTAATACAGATTACATTAGATTCAGTACATTAGTAAAAAGTCTGAAAGACTATCAGAAGAAAACTGGTATTTATGAGCGAGTGCTGCTTAAACTCTGAAGTTACTTTAAAGGGCTTGGTAACACTTAGTATCAAAGTGCCAATGAGATTCCTTTTATACAAGTTACACAAGATATAGAAACCTGGGGAATTTCCCAAAGAGGAATATCCAAGGTCTTGGAGAAAAAGGTGCCTCCTTTATAGAAGACCATTCCTTGTGAACATTTTAATTTGCTAATATCACTGAGTGACAGCGAGGAAAAGCTGGTAGCAAATAAAAGTTTATTATGTTGTCCTTGTCCATCATCTTTTGTCTTCTTCAAGTTCAGTGATCCTATTTGGGGCCAGGGAATCTATTCATGTTCAATTAGGCCCAGCCCAGACTCAGGAAAAGGACCAATTCTTGCAGGCGAGGCAGGCAGCCAATCATGGTGAGTAGGGCAGCAACAAATATTGCAAAATTAGACAAAAAACATCTGTTTGCACAGGGTGGGCAGGCACGTGCACCCAGAAGGCTACCAGCATCTGCATGGTAATTGTAAATGGACCCTGCAGTCCAGCAGGTTGATTAAGTTAACTCTTTGCTGGAAATATTGCTCTTGCTCATTAATTGTGATCTTATTTCTTGTCCAGATTTATTTTTTTTTCTGTGAGGACTTAATCAGTCTTAAAGAATAGCCATTCCAACTATGCAGCTGGTTTTTCTTTATCTTACTTTATATTCATAGACTGGTCTTAACAATGTCCACTACAAAGGGGAGAGCAGGAAACAATAGATTTAACCTGATGTTCAATGATAACATTGAAAAAAAATAATTCTTTAAAATAGAAGCTGATGAAGCAAAAATGGGTAGTCTAAATAACATTGCTCCAAATGGTAGAGGTGGACAAATGATGCTAGAGTACATTATTCCACTCCACTGGATGAAGTGACTTTCAAGGACTGATTAGCTCCATGTCTGAGAGGGTTAACCCCCTGCCTGTTATAACAAGTGCCTCTGAAAGGGAGAGCTGATCCGACAGCTAGCTATGCCAACCATGAAGTTATTTCAATACTTTCTCTGCTAACAAGTTGATTAATCCCATCATAATTTTGAAAACCCATTTTATATTGAATAAATCATTTTCTAATAAAGAGCATTTAGGAGGTGTAAAACTTTGACTTCTTCTCAGTGATGCTGTCAGCTCAGCAGATTTTACTGTTTCTGGCTCTCTGCAAGTTCTGTGTGCTGCAGGTGATGTTTTTTTCACACTGACTGAAAAGCCTAATTTTAAAAATGAAGCCTTTAATATCCTACTGACAAAGTCACATTATGAATTTTCTGCAGTGAAGATGTACCAATTTTACTGTAAACACCAATGTTAAATGTCTCCATTATTTCTATTCTTTCTCCTCATTTTTACCCTTTCTACTATTATTAAGCCAAACTTGATACAAACGAATGACTGCTGCCTCTGGGACCACGTGACAAATATGACAATGCACAAGGGAAAGATCAAACAGAATATTTTTCATTTGCAACATCACCTAATTGTTTGGACCGTCTAAGATTCTGTAGACAGTCAGTGAGGAAGAAAAAAGGCTCCAATTAGCTAGGGAAAGTTCTCATTTATCCCCTCAGAAATGCAAAGATTTGGAAAATACAGTGGAATTACAATAAGGCAAATTATAGACATCACAATAGGTGCTTTGTTTTTGTAGCGCAGTTCCTATAATGACATAACATTAAAACCACCCTGAAATCCATTAAAAAAATCCAAAGAAAAAGACAAATCTCTATTTTTTATAAGTCCAGAATTTCTTGCACATTTAAATACAAATTGCTTTGTAGGGCATGGCTATTTTGTAATGAGGAGTTGTTAGCCTAATAACTTAGAGGAGGTAAAACCAGACAAAACTAATAAGTAGCACCTCAGAGAGAAAAGGGTACATCAGTAACAATCAGAAAGGTTAAAATCCCTATGTTGTACATAAGTGATAAAACTATATAAATCAAATATGTCCCTGGGAGTTGGGAGGTGGAGATGTTCTTTCTTTAACTTTCAGATGGAGTCCCTTTGCCTGCACTGAAAGAGAGGTCCTTTAGCTCACAGTAGCTGGAACCCTTTAAAAAACCTCTCATGGATATTCTGGTTATGCCACACTGCTTACTCACAAGTGAATTGTCTGCCCATTTATCAAGGAGGGAGGTTGGTTGGTGAAGAGATGAGTGGCCAGTCAGGCTGGAACAGTTCAGTTCATCTGGAAATTGAGGTTTCTTAGATGCAAAGGCTTTAGGTACTTATGCAAAGCCCTTCTCTTGGTAGAAATGAGAGTTTCATCCCCTAGTGGATTATTTTTGCTTTTTAATTTTCCCCAAGCACAGAAAATGTTTTTACCTTACCTTCCAAAGGGACAGTAGTCAATCAGAGACCAGTGTGGATGACAGCATTGCAACTGCCTATTGTGTATGTGGGGGAAACAAGTGTAGAAAGGGGAGATCAACTTTAAAGAAGCCCAAGCACTATTCAAAGGTGTAGCCATAAAAGATGTCCTTCTTGCAGAGATGGGCCTTTTCTCATATGTGCAGTGTAATTATGGGAAACATGTCCTTGGACCACAGTGGATAAATAAGTCTACACCACTTATCAACCAGCTAGAGACAGAGAAGTATCTTGGTGGTAGGCTAGTGGGAATGAGAAAAGTGGAATAAGTTAATTTTTAACTTCCTTGCTACTGTGAGCATCTCTACAAATCTTTGTGTTGTCTGTTTTTGAGTTTAGGAACAAATAATTGCATTTTCTTGTACTAGCAGTGGTTTCAAGGTGACCCATTTCTACTTGTGGTGTGCCTTAAAACTGTGGTCCTGAGATAACTCTGAAGCACATTGCTCCAAGCAATATGCTAGGCAATTGAAGATACCTTCCTTCACCTACAGGTCAGCAGCAGTGCTAAAGGGACAATCTTCTTGTGACTGTGACTGTGAAAAGCCAAGAGAAGGTGTCGTGACTGAAAGAGGTCATGGTGCATATTTGTGAACCTTAAAGACTTGAGATGTTCCTCTGTAATGGTTTCAGCTTTGCCTTAGTCTGGGTAAGAGGGCTGTATTAGCAAAGATTTTGCAGCACCAACAATATTTTTTCCTCTACCTTGCATTCAAAATGCTACCAACATTCCCTCATGTGAAATTCTGAATCTATGCCATGTTTTATTGTAAAGTGTATGCAACATCAAAGGCTCTGTGTGCAATAATCTTGGAACAAGGGGCGTGTCCTTTTTCCTCCTTTGTTTCTTTATTATCAGATAAAGTGTCCTACAGATAGGCATCAATTCACAACCTGGACTCAGGTCTGTCCTCTGCTTAAGGGAAGTCAAGCCCAGGGTATTTTTAAGTTTTTTAAGGTATTCAGTTAGTTAAGTAAGATATTATTTACCTGGGACTCTGAAAATTTTTATGGTATGAATGTGGAGACATTCCATTAAGGGCTATTTTCCATTTTTAAGATCTCATATTCTTAACTAGCCTTTTTCAGGGCATGAACATACCTAGTTAAGTGCATATTTTCTTTCCTTAAAATTTAATTACAAATGTGTTTCATTTGTCCTATCTTGTACTTCTTAAACTAGAGGAAAGAAGCACTATCACAGTAATAGCCATGACTAGAAAAGAAGAAAATAAAAGCTGGAAGTTCTAATCAAAACTGTAATCAGAAAGATGACAAATGGTGAAGACTATTAAATTTTCTTTGCTCCCTTGATGAATTTAATAAAGAACTAATCAAAGATCATTAGAGGGCTTTTGTGCTTGGTGTGCATTGTAACCAGATTGCAATTGGAATTTATGTTTTAGTGGTTATCTAGGGTTGAATTGGACCTTTAAATACTGAAAAGAGATATTTTTAGCATTTTTCTTTGAAAATATTTATTTTAAAATGTCAAACCATTGTATGCTGCTTCTATGCTTTACACAGTATAGCAGAGCCTATTTTCTTTTGGTTGGAAATTTTAAAATTAATGTTAGTATTCAGTTTGAATTTTCTGGTAATCTTTGATTATTTCTTCCTTTAAATTTGCAGGAAAACTAGAAAAGAGACATTCACTTATCAGGCAGTTATATAAGTAATCTGATTGCTAAGACTATTGTCAACCTATAAAATTCCATAATAACATGGAAATTCACTTTTTGCAAATTTGTAGGGTTAATAGCATTCTTAAATTTTAAAGTGTGGTTTTTTTGGCCTTATTTCATATTCCATATTTGGTGCTGGAGTAATAATACTTAGTAGATGCAGGACTGAGGGTGTTGTAGTCCAAGCCATCTATCATCATTATGACACAATTGGAATAATTCTGGAGT
Organism: Empidonax traillii; assembly: GCF_003031625.1. Classification (NCBI taxonomy): domain Eukaryota; kingdom Metazoa; phylum Chordata; class Aves; order Passeriformes; family Tyrannidae; genus Empidonax; species Empidonax traillii. Next base: position 71,661 of record NW_020955267.1, read on the forward strand.
TACATGCAGTAAGTCCTATGTATATATGAATGCAGAAACAGAGCAGCTGTTCAGGTGATCAGAAAGAAACCATATTATCCTGCAATATCTAATACAGATGGACCTATATCCTGTTGTTTGAATGTGCAGTGTCCAAAAGTATGCATAGGCTTTTCAATAGAAAAATTGTTAAAGGAAAATGGGATATTAGCCTCCAAAATAAGTGCATGATAGTTTTTGGAATAACTCTGTCTAAGACTAATAAGATGTAAGATCAGGATCAGACTTCACAGTTAGCTTTGGCTTGATTCCATATTTTTGAGAAATTGAAAGTGAGAGAAAGCTTGGCCTCTGTGAATTAGCATGGGATGTAAATTACTGCCTGTGTAATGAACAGGTCAATAATTTCAAAGCTAATGTAACTCAACCACATCATCAATTTACAGACATTGGATAATGTCAGATAATGGTGAAATCCTTGCAGAAACACCTCTTGGCCTTCAATCTGCATAAACTATACTTGTCTGCAAGCAATAAATAATTTCAGTATTTTTAACAGTGAAAGAGCAGATTTTCAAGAATTACAGACTTATCTTTTTTGGATGTGAAGGTCCACTGAAGTACAGGGGCAGGCCCTGGCCCTTCAGCCACACATGCAGAAATGCTTATACCTGTTCTCCCTCCTCTGCCTTTCACTGGGAGCTTGGTCTGTGCAGGGCACAGGCCATGGAGTGACCTGTGCCATGAGCACTTGAATTTCTTCTAGGAATGACCTGTGAGCTTGTGCTGCAGAGGGGTCCATGAGCAAGTGAGGGGGGCTGCATGTGGTTAGCTGGGGGCACAGAAGGGATGCAGGGATTGTGGTTACACTCAGTACAGACACAGTGTTCAGGTCCCATTGTGAACAGGAGAGGAGAGGAAAAGACCCCAAACCAAGTACCTCACTTGCCTTCCTCAATACAGATGTTTTAACTACTTTTTATGCTTAGTGGTATTGAGCATATATGTGAACTGCTCTGGAACCCTAAGTTTTGCCATTCTGTCTTAAAAATTGTAAAACAAGCTAAAAAAGAGATTTTAGGTTCCAAATGTGGGAATAGTAACAGTGGGAAAATAATGCCAGGGAAACTGCAGTTTGGGTGGTTTCTAGAAACACTGGTTGCCCTGTACTTGTCACATGATGGCACTCAGGATGATCTGCTCTATGAGCTTTCCTGGCACTGAGGTCAGGTTGACAGGCAGGTAGTGCTCTGGATCCTCCTTCTAACCCGTTTTTTTAGGTAGACATCACATTTGCCAACCTTCAGTTGTCTGGGACCTCTCCAGTTAACCGGGATTGGTGGTAAATGATGGAAAATGGCCAGTGAATAAGTCCACCAGATCCCTTGGTACCCCTGGATGGATCCCATCTATCTCCATAGATGTGTGTGGGGTATCTGAGGAAAAGACTGGGGTACTTAATATCTTCTTTGCCTCATTTTTTTTTAGTAAGACCAGTTGCTCTTTGGGTACCCAGCCCCCTGAGCTTTAGGCTTTCTAATTTTCTCCCAGCATAACCTCACAACATCTTGGCAGTTCTCCTGAGTTGCTTGCCTCTTCTTCCAATGGTCATAAACTAACTCCTTTTTTTCCTGAGTATGTCACCATTTATGATTGTTTGCAAATTATTTGAATGACTGTACTCACCACATGGCACAGTACTATAGAATAGTTTTTAAGGAGGCAGCATCTTTTAGGTGTTCTTTCCCGTGTAGAAGGAACACTGAACCAGAGACATGGTTCCTTCTAGTTTATAGCCCATGAATCTTAGAAGATGTGGAGTGATCAGTTATAGTGTGTGGGCAACTGCATCATACTCCTGAGTTCTATAATGTGCAAAGTGAAAAGAAGGTCTGTGATGAGGGTGGACTAGGTTGTTGTAGCAGGACCTACAATGTGAAATCCTGCCTACAGCGTACAGAACTGCTGCAGGGTTCCTCTGAATGATACCTAGACAGAATCTGAGCAAGTTCCCAAGAAAGCACAGTCACTCTTGCTCTTGTAATTCCCAGAGAGCCACCACTATCCTCAGCGAAGTCTTTTAGTGACTAATTAACATCCTTATGGAAGAACCATACATCATTCCAAGTTTGAATTTGCCTTGGCCCAAATTCCAGCAGTTGGACATTGTTGTACCTTTCCTTAACAGACTGCAGAGGCCTTGATTACATTTTTGATTCCTATACAGACACTTGTAGACAGTGATGAAGGTACTCCTTAATATCTACAGTAATTTGCAATTAGCTAAATGTTGTTCTGCTAGGGTACAGAGATGGAAAGAGAGAGAATTCCCATGTTTTTAAACCCTGGGAGATGTACATCATGTTTAGTCTTTTGCTCTAGGACATGTTTATATATTTTCACGGGTCATTTACCGCCACCACTTGTGTCTCTTAGAACTCTTCCATCAGCACTGCCTTCGTACAATCCTAAACATCCACTGGACTGACTATGTGACCAACACATCTGTCCTTGAACAGGCAGCAGTCACGAGCATTGAGGCCATGCTGCTGAGAACACAGCTGCACTGGGCAGGGCACGTCTCCAGGATGCAGGACTGCTGCCCCCCTAAGATCGTGCTCCATGAACTTGCCACGGGCTGCTGCAAGAGAGGAGCCCCGAAGAGGAGATACAAGGACTGCCTGAAACAATCCCTCAGCCTTGGCAATATTGATCACCACCATTGGTCTACTCTGGCCTCCAATCAGGAGGCCTGGAGGCACACCATCTATAACGCTGCTGCTGCTTTTGAGAACACACGCAGGATCACTCTCAAGGAGAAGAGACAGCGCAGAAAGAATCGCGTCTCGTCGATGTCACCTGGGGAGTCTTTCTGCTGCACCTTCTGCAACCAGACTTGTCTGTCTCGCATTGGCCTTTTTAGCCATCAGCACACTTATAGCAAGTGTGGGTAGAGCCCCTCTCAAATCTTTGTTCGCGAAGCCTAGCCATGATGATGATATTTACCACTCTTTATTAATGAAAATCTTTTCTCTAAGTCTCAGGTCTTGTGTACATTCCTTCTAGTTTGACTAAAAGAATCCA
>NW_020955267.1:74796-159902 GCF_003031625.1 Empidonax traillii
TTTTTTTTTTTTTTTTTTTTTTTTAAATATATAACTGCCATCACTTGAAATCTATTTGGTCTTCTTTTCTCTTCAAGGGAAACAAACGTCATTCCAACTCTCTCTAAGTAATCAAGGGCTTCCAAAGGAAACAAAGAGATAGAGGATGTAAAATAAGACATCCCCACCTTGCAGCAGCAGGAGAGGCTCACTGTATGTGTCTGTGTGCTTATGCCCTCCTGAATAATGCACATCACTCCTGCAGCAGTGCTGGCACCACTCATGTTCCCAGATCCACGTGGAGGCAGAGGAACAAGGTATAGGAGCTGATGGCAGAGGAGGGGAAAAACCTCTCCCTAAAGCAGTGGCAAGAAAGAACAAAATCATTGCCCTGTATCTGGACTCAGTGTCAGATTTGCTTTTGATGTGTTGGAGATGGAGGCTGCATGCTGCTTTGAGCCAGGTTCTTGTGTGAAACTGTCCTCTCAGCAGGCAGACGTGTACCTGGCTGTGGAAAGCATCTTACATCCCTGTTTTGGGTACCTGCACTGTTATATGAGCCCCTGTGCCATTCCCACTTTATATTAGGGCTTTCATTTCCTTCAGTGAGAGATGGAAAATAATCCTGTAGCAAAAACAGTTCAGGGTCATGCCTGACTGTTATAGTGCTTTCCATCTGGAAATCTCAGGGTGCCTTACCAGGATCATCTTCACAGGTTAAACCTAGATTTAACTGGCAGAAAAACCCTAGTCATGCCTTACAGTTAGTTTTATGACTGATGATTATTTAATTTCTCCTCTATCGTTCACTTGGGATTTTATTGCAGTGCAGTAAGTATGAGCACAGCTATTTACGGATATAGCAGTAAAGGGATTTGTACCCACTCAGTATTTATTTCCAATCACTGTAATATTTTCAATTAGAGAAAATAATTAGAGGGCAAAAATAATTAGCAGACAAAAAATAGTAAAATTCGTTTTCTAGGCCTCTGTCATTATATCCAGACAAAATAAGCCATGGTTGGAGAGAAAAGTCTATCTTCAGATTTCCCCCAAAACACAGAGAAAGTAAAAAGGCATGATACCAGTGAGAGGCAGTGGGTGCAGTGTTGTAGATTTCTCCCTATGCCTGGGAAACTGCTGCTGCTGAAGATATGTCTGTGTTGGAGTCGAAGGTGTGATGGCAGCAGGAGCTCCAAGTTGCTGCTCAGGTTGCAAGGGGCTGGGATATACTCTTGTTCCTGGACTGCATAGTCATGATGTCTTCGTTGCCAGAGCTAGCTGTTTTAGAGCTGGAGTGGGTATGTTTCTGGACACTACAACACTCATGTTGCTCACAGATATACACACACGTGCGCACACACACACACACACACACACACACACATATTCATGCACACATATATAGGCAGAGCTGCAATTCACCCACCCCTGCCTGCAGCCAGTGCTCATTGGTTTTGCTAACAGCATTGCACATACAGGCTGAGGAGTCATACCCCTGCTGCCTCTTATACCCAGGCTGATCTTACTGTGCAAAACCAGTTATCTATACAATATAGAGTATATTATTTAAAACTGCCCTTGCATTAAAAATCATCAGAGAACTCATTCAGACACAAGTCTGCACGGAAATCAGTAGTGGGTTTGGTAGTCTGTTGTATTGCATCATTTGTAACAGAGCAGAATTAATGCAAGATGCTACTTTTTTGTTTTGTTGGTTTTCTTTTTAATACATGGAGAGGTGCATTTCTCTTTCACTTCCTCTCCAGTCTGTGGGCCTCCTGGTACTACACAACAGTGAAGAAGTATCTGTTGTTCAGATATTATTCACCTTTCCCTTTTGTTCTAGACAATTTTGTTGATACAATGTGAGAAAACAACTCGAGAGACAGGGTTATAATGTTTGTTTTTAAGAGCCATAGTTAAGTGTTACATTTGTACTTCTGACTTGTTGTCTTCTATTGCATAATAAAAAGTTAAGAAGCCAAGTACTTTGTTGTATGAGTAGAAAATACTTGTGCCCGCAATTTAACCCTTCAAACAATACATAGGAATTAAAGCATAATACATGTAGTTTTTCAAATTATTGAAGGCATTGTAGTACAACTGAAGTACACTCTAGTAATTCCTGTAGTTTTGCAGTCCCAGCAAGCTGGTTTTTAAATATATCTTACTGCTTTATACGTTAACTGACTTTTCTTTACTCAACAATTTATAGAAGCATAGCATGCTCAGCCCGTTCATAAATTAGGCAGCATAACTTTAATAGAAACCATGAAGAGGCTTGAACTAAATGTTCTCTCTCTATGTGTCAATAAATGCTTTCATGTGTTAAAATTTACTTCAAGTGAATGCACAGTATTAGCGAGCATCTTATGGCCACTGAAGGCATTTTTTCTTACTTGTCTCCTTAAATATCTTGGCTAAATTATGCAGACAAAATTATATCCCAGCCCTCTCCGTAAACTCTGAAAGAATAATTAAGGAGTCAAATTAAATACTCCTTTTGAAAACAGGAAGAGTCTTGTCTGTTTTTATTGTAAAATATCTTCTCATTTACAAATCTTCTGGGAAAAAATAGAAAACATATTTTGAGCTTCTATGCTGTTGGTACATCAGGTACAACTTTAACACAACTCATCAGAGTAATTTGCTATTTACCATTTAAACCATGACAAAAGTATCTTAAAACTTCTTTTGTACTCTTACCATTTTTTAAGGAGCACATTTATACACAAATTGCTTGGTATCTCTGTATCAAGGCTTTGATCTATAGCACTATCAATTGTTGGCTCAGGTACAAGAGACTGTAAAATATACAAAGCTGTCTGCTTTAGACTCCAGTTGAAGTTATAAAGGAGTCTGTTTATACACAGCCACTCATTAGCTAAGTCAGTCAATATTTACATGTTTCAAATATAATGCCTTCTTTATGTTAGATAAATTATTTAATTCAACCTCTACAAAACTTCCTTTCAAGAGACTAACATTTGCAAATAAATAACATTTTAGTTCCTCAAATATAATCACAGGTTGAATACGATTCTTTCTCTCTTTTTTATCTCAACTACTTGGTCAGCTTTGACAAAACATCAGGGAGTGTTTTAGAAATGATACAGAAAGCCATTTATGATGTGTTGCCATACAGTGCATTTTTTTTTAAAATGTCATCAAGCTGGGCAACCAGCTTCTGTGCTGTGTTACATATATTTTCCAAGTTTGCTGTTAATGCTATATGCTGTATTCTTAGTGTACTATCATCCAAGAATTAAAGTTCAATCCTATAAGACTTGGCAGCTGATAGCATTACCAGCATGTGTTATGCTGATAGAAATGCATGTTGATCGTTGTATGCATATTGTCATTGCATGACATATGTCTGTTGGTGGCTTCTTTCTTGATTAATGCTTTCCAACAAATTAGAGCTAGAAGCAACAGTGCCTTTCTCCATTTGTGCCTCACTTTCTATAAGAACTTCTTGTTGATCTCTGCAGAGCTCTGTCTTCTTATTATTTTAGTACTTGAGATGACATATAAATGTCGTGATTGCAGATGATTATGACAATAAACAAGACAGTAGCAGCATCTCTCAGAAAGAACAGGGAATGAGGGGGAAAGGATTTCTGTTCTTAAGTGCACAAGAAAATAACAGACTTGTGTTCATCGTGTTTCCCGATACAGAGGGTGTTAAATCCTGTGCTCTAGTTAGGTTTTCAACATTCTAAAAAATTAGTGTGGGCTTGGGAGTTTGGGTGATTTTGCATTAAAATAAATTCAGACTGCTTTCAGTATGTGACTCAGAATCTTTTTTTTTCCTTTTGTATATGCACATAAAGAAAAATATTTTCCTGATATTAAGTATTTCCAGAAATTTTTTATATAGTCCTATCATCCTTGTCATCCTTGTAACACTTCTGTGGTGAATTATGTTAGTGACATTTTTGTGTAAGTTTTTCAAGACATTTCAGAGATGTAAGAATGCAAGTGACATTATTTGCAGATGTCACCTCTGACAGTTTTAGAATTTTTAAGTGTTTCTTCAGTGGCTCTAGTAATGACTGTTATCTTCAGCATTATTATACCCAATAGTTGATTGTATATAGCCATTATTTCCTTAGTGAAAGTCCTTAGTACTATGACAATAAACCTGTATATGTCCTAAATGGATACATGAAGAGTGTTTCATATGGGAAATGCAGACACAGGTTAGGTTTCCCAATGCAAACAGACATACTCTACAGAGTAGAGTAGAACATAAAGCAGTATTTTCCATTTCTTGCTCCTTAAAAGAGGGAGAAAAAAATATTGTTAGTCTTGCCTCCTCCTGAATCTTCTGTTTGTGAATATTCCTAGAAATTCCACTGTTGCTAGTGATTTATTGGCACTCGTAAGATTTATGATCCTCTTAACTTTTCATTTTCTTTTCCGATTTATCCACTTACTGAAACAGAAGCCCAGGAGAGAAGCATAAAATAAAACATATGCAGGTGAATTGTTAGAAGGAGGAATGTAACAAAAAGAGCATGGTCCGGCTGACTTGGCATGCTCCTAAGTTATCTGAGGACCTGAGGCAAACCTCCCTCACAAAGGTTTGCTGGTTCCTAGCAAGCTGAAAGGATCACTTGTGTGACCTGCAAACGTAGTGAGTCCTACCCTGGTCCCTCAGGAGGTCATGTCTCTGCTCTGGGTCCCCCCTCCACCAGCCTGCTCTCACCCCTCACAGATCCCAGACACAGCAGGCAATTCATGGCTATGGTTAAAGGCTCTTTGCTCCCTACTCAGCTTGTAAGGGTGAAATCAGGCTGAGTGAAGGAAGTTTGTGAGACAAAATGGAATAGGATGAGCAAAAAAATCCTGTGTATAGTGAGGGGTAAGAAAGGAAGGAGAGGGGAAGGAGGGCATAGGGGAAAGGAGGATTATTTCAAGGCTGTCTGTAAATCTGCAGTGATTTGGTGTTTGAGACTTATCTCCTATCAAAATTGTTGCTTAGAAAAAGAAGGTTACAAATTTTGTGTTGGTGTGAGTGGTTACTATTCTCACTAGAGCACACAGCATTCCCCAGCTCAGATCACAACACCATGAGCATCTCATCGCCCACCTGCATCATGCGTGGGCAGAGGTCCTTTTCAACCACTTGAAATGCCCCCCCTTCTTTTTGTTTTCTTTGTGGATACCTAGTGCCAATATTTGATTTCTGTCCAGTCTCAGTGTCGAGTGAGCTTCACAGAGGCTGAGTGCGGGAAGCCTGAGCCAGCACAGGGTACTAAACTGGGACATACCTCTCCTCCACTTGAGAGGTCGGAGTGGTGGAGCTGACTCATACCTTGTAGCCATCAGATTCCTGGGGGCTGCAGATACTGTGGAGCCTATGTACTTGATTTTGAAGTGGGAGAGAGCTGCAAGATCCTCTCTTCACACAGCATTTCCTTCTTGAAGTGGTATTACTGTTAGCTCTAAAGAAAGAATGTTCTCATACTAAAGATTACACTAAGTCCTACTATGTATTATTTATAGAGTAGCTCCCAGAGAATATTTCCTAATTTGAAGATTGTGGATTGTGGATTTTTGATGTCCAAAAGGTTTTCTACGCATTTGGCCATTCATTTTCTACTCATATTTGTCTACTGTGAAATGATTTCCCACTATTAGCATAAAAGTGATCTTTTGTGCTATTGCTCCTTATGCCTAAAAATGTGAAAGTAAAAGTTAAAGGTGTCCTGCGAAGGAAAACAAAATCATCCATTAAGATCTTTACCTTTATGATCCTACGGGATTCAGACCTGTGCTGTATGATGAAATGTAATAATGTTCTTTACATTTCATTATGTGAAAAAATATTTTATTTCATGCATTACAACTGATTGGTAGCTGAGAGGTTTGGGTTATTTCTCACAACCGCTATGTACTGCATACTGTCTGTGAAAGCATAGGAGCATAATTTTAAGTTTTGTGGACACTATATCAGAGAATCTCCCCATGCTACCTATTAATCTCATAAAACATCATTGTAATCCCTTCACAAATATGTAAATGCAGTACTACTATGGGTCTGGCAAATAATAAACAATACATATCTTATCCTGGGTTTTCCTCCATGTGATTCTCAGTAATAATTTAGTCCTTGTCTTCTATTCTAAAGGATTTAAACGAAATTACTTTAATTCTGGTTTTGTTTGCTCTTTATCTACTAAGCAGCTGCAGTGGATACGAAGACAAACAGTAAATTAACAGTGGTACCTTTTATAGGGCTGATTAGTCTTAAAATATGCTCAGTGGAAACAAAAAAGCATAAAATGAGGCTTGAGAGAGAGGTTTGTACTCTTTTCACTGAAACTGCTGCATATCTTCCAGTAAGCCACAGATACTGACTTTTCAGTGAAATATGTTCTTGGAGAGAGGTTGTTTTTGCGAGCACAGACTGTGTAATATTTCAGAAGGGAACGGTATGTACTTCTAAAATAATTTTACGTTATTGATTTTTCTGGTTCAGACGAGAACTTTGTGAGGAGTTAAATAAAAATATTTACTGATATTTGATATTATCCATTTTTTTGTGTTTATATATATAATCAGCTGTTAAAACCAACTCTAGAATTGATACGGGCAATAGCTATAATGGGTGCAGCTCGCATTCATGCAATTTATAAGTAGTTTGCAGAAATACATTTTTAATATGTACAAAGTGCATAGGAGAGAAGTGGCTCGAGACAATGGGTGAGTATTATGGTTTATGGCTTGGTTTAACAGCACCTGACAACACCCTGCAAATTTTAGGACTGGATGTGGGAAACAGATTATCAATCAGTCAACAAGGCAAAATATACTTTCCTTAACTCATGTCAATTAAAGCCACTGCCAGATTAAAGGGTAAAATAACACCATGAATCAGATTCCTTGTATTACACCTATGTCCCCTGAAAGGTTACCCTGTCGACATCACACGGTCTGCTCCCTTTACTCCTTACCAAAGTGGAGGGGAGAGCAAGCTTGCTGATTTAGCCAGCTTGCTAAATCACCCACATCCCCTTTCTGAAGCACATAGGCATTCCTTAGATGTCTCCTATCAAAATCCTGACCCAGCCTGACCCTGCTTATCAAGCGTTTGTTGTTCTTTCAAAGATTTGAAAGGATTACAGCAGATTAGTTAACACAGTCTTTTCCTTATATTGTTCTGTGTGACAGGTCTATAATAAAAATAAAGCAGAAATTTCTAGGGAAGTTTTAAGAGTAGGCATACTGCAAATATGCCGAATCTCACATTGTGGTTCAGTTGAATTTAATTTTGCTTTTTTTTAATCTGTGTTTATCAACAGCTACCTAATTCCCCCTCTCCCCATTTTTTCCTGAATCTGGTTTAGTTGTAATAAAATTCACTTCATACCTAGTAAAAGTCCAGTGTATGAGAAGACATTTTCCCATCTGATATAAAAATATATGTTTGTGTTTGATATAAAATATGCATAAATATAGTTTTCATGTAGTTCTCATGCCTATTTTGATTTTTAATTTTTGATATAAATGTTCAGTTACTAGTACATTAAATAGTAACCACAAGGTATTTGAACATTAAAAAAATGAGTTCCCAAGAAGAACTTCAGTTTTGAATTGGGACTGAAATCACGAGAGAGGGATCCACACTAAATTTCTTGGGGAGAAGGAGCATGGGGAAAAGAGACAAAATAAAATGGAGGCAGAAAGGAAAAAAGTAGCTGCTACAAAGCTAGAATAAAGGCATCAACAGGAGGAAATTCTAAGGGAAAGCCAAGCTCCCAAGCAAATCACAAGCCTCAACTACTGAGTTTGCAGTAATGCGGAGTTTAAAAGAAGAAAGCCAGCTTGGGCAGTAACTTCAAAGCCTGTCTCTCCAATGAGAGCTGAAGAGCTGAGGCCCTGGAGCTGCGAGTAGACAACAGAACAAAATGACACCAGTTCCCTTTTGAAAAACTAATAAATAGTTTTTTTAATTTCTATCTTACATTTGTTTTTCACTCAGTGACATTTCTCCTTATTTCTCATGAATGTTTATCATCCTGAAAAGTTTCATGTATTTTTTTTTTGGTATCAGTAACTTTCTTGAGGTCAGGTTGGAAAACAAAAAACACTCCAGCACAAAATTCGGTGCCAATATTGAGCCTTGTTTGCACGTGTGTCCAAGAGTGGCTTTGAAGTGAGCAGACTTTGACGACCACCAGACCTCCTGCCTGCAGAGCACCAGTGGTTCTCTGCTCAGTGCATGGCCCATGCTGGTCAATCCATCCTGCCACCCAGATGGGCACATCCTGGGCTCAACCATGCCCATTCCTATGGGCTTGATGTCTCCCTGGCCTGCAGATCTGGCCTTATGGGAGACCATGGCCCAGTGACTCAGAGTTTAGTCCTGCATCTCAATGTTGCACAAATGGTTGTAACAAACTCTTGTCCTTTTGTACACCAAACTCCTTCTTCATATTTTTTTTCTTTTATAATAAAATCTCCTTTGAAGTTTGACTAGAGAGATGAAAATAAAGAGAACTCCACCTGCTCTGGAGAACTGTCAAGTGTTTTTCATCCTCACTGTCTTCAGTGCCAGTGGTCACTGCAATGTTTTTGCAAGGCCCAGAGCCATGTAGGACTAGGGGCTCATGGGTGTCTTCTGCTTGTATTAGGAGATTTTGTAGATTTGAGAAATTCTGGAAGGGGAGTCACTTCTATGTAGAAGTTGAATTGTGGATTTGGGAATTGAAATGTTGTCAGTAAGGTCTGAAACCACCTTTGGGGCTTGAGCAGCTGCGTCGCAGCCAGTGGTTAACCATCTACCTGAACTGGTGGGACAAGTTACACATCATTTGTCCTATTCTTTGAGTTACAGAGAAGTGAAAAGACCCTGACCTGGAAACTGCACAGCCATAGTAGCTGTGTCACTGTGGTCAGACCTAATAAGCTCTGCTGAGTTACGGAAACACAGATTTGGCAGTTCTGTTATTTCCCTTGACCTCAGTCTGGAGCAAGTCCCTTTTCTTTCTCTCTCTCACTTGTGACTGTTAGGTACAGAGAACAAACCCTTCTTTTCTTTTTGTTGCCAAGTTATTAATTGATGTTCAGGAGAGGATGGGAGGAAAGAAGCTTTGTCTGGCTCTGAAAAGCACCAGATGTGCTTTTTTGAATTGAGGAGAGGAATTAATTAAAATGAGGTAATAATATTAATCTGTCGACTGCAGTTAAGATTGGCTGTAACAGGAGGGGGAGCTCTCAGCGCATCAGGCAGGGGAAAGGGGGTTGGTGGGGAGCTCAGCCGTCCCAAACCAGGGGAGTGGTGGGGACCCTCCTTCGATGCAGCAGGAATGGGGGAGGGATGTCTTGTCACCCCCTTCACCGAAATACCTGCGTGGCTGGGCTGCTGCCACATGCAATCCGAAGACAGAAGCAGGAATGAATATTCAGTGATGAATGCGAGTGGAAATGCTGACAGGAAGAATGAAGTACAAATTAAGAAGCATTGGGATTCTTCTTAAAGTGTGTCTGTTTTGATTGCTTTTTCTGTAGATTTTTGCTATGTATTATATTGTTTAACAGAGCAAAAGAAAAACAGAATACATGTTTACTGTGTACTAAGCTGTAAGTACCTTTTTCAGACATCAGTAATCATCCTTTCCAGCTGAGAAGGCAATACACTTGCAATAGAGCTCTCCAAAAAACAGCAATTGTCCTATATTAGTGTTTCTGAAGCTATCCCTTATGGGAAAGCTCTCCTGAATTTAGTAAGGGTAAAATGAACTGGGCTATATAGTAATTTCATAGAATTAAAAGGGAATTAGGAATTTTGCAGGAATTATACCTCAGCCATAGAAGAGGCTGGCAGTAGTTGATGCGAGGCTGTGTGCAGACCTGCCTCTGCTGTGTGAGTAAATAATCTGTGTGCATGTATGCAAGCATGATAAATCCTGTTTTACTACCCAGTCTCAGAGGTGCTTGCATACACATTCCTGGAGATGCTGGGCATATGTCCAGAACACCTCAGAGCAGAGGACCACAGAAAGGCAGGATTGATGCTGTGTCCAGCAAGCACTTGTGAAACACAGGGCCAGCTGGAGTCCAAGGCAAACTCTAAGAGAGTTGCTGTACTTCAATGTTCCTTGGCAAATTGTATGAAGGCTACCAATTTCTCTAGCTTTCAAAAGTAATTTCTGAGAAAACTAGAAATGACAAGGGATTTGGGGATGTAATACCCATGGGAAGTCATTGCAGCACAGATGCCCAAGCAATTTTGTTATTTTGAAATCCCCAGTCTCGAGGTTTAAAAGCACACAAACTTCATGATATGACATTTTTTTTTCCTAAAGGACAACCTATTTTTCTGTTACACAGAAATAGCTATCTTATTAAAAAGTTTTATATTCATGGCAAATTTTTTTTCATCCTCACCTCAATTATTTTGACATTATTCAAAGAGCTACTCCTAGGATTATGTGTTTGTATAGATTCCCCTGCAAAGAAATCTGCACCTCCTACCATTTCTTTTTAGATTCCTAATCTGACACATGGAGGAGCTGAGCACCTGAGAGGCAAAAACTTCTTTCAGGTGTTTCTGTGTACCACCAGCAATCCCCAGTGCAGAAGGCACATGGGGTATGGGAAGGTCCCAGTCTGCTGGGCTCAATAAACAGTCCAAAAAAACCACTCACTAAATAAAGAAGAAAATGGAAAATGTAATTCTCATTTTACAGACCTAAAGGGGGGAAATATATGTCAACATGTATTACAACCTGAATTAAGCCACTCCGTGCACTGTGCCTGTGCCAGCAGTTGTAAACCTCTCCTCACTCCAGTTATGTGAGATATTGGGCAGCTGAAAGCCACAGCATGTGAACCTCAGTGGCAACCACAGTGCACGTTCTGGCCTTGCCTGCTTTACGGGAAAGCTGGGTTACCTGTAATACTCATTTTTGCTCACCTTCTTTAAGGTTCTTGAGTTTTGTTGATAAAATAGTACTGTTTTGCCTGCAAATTCATAGAACTTTGGTGACATCCAGTGACAGATTCTTCTGAAAGGTGTTTTTTCTCCCTAGAATGATGGTAGAGAAATGTTGGTACCCTCCTGGTCTCCCTTAATGGGATCAGCAGATGAATTTGAGCACAGGCTGAAAATTAGACTCTGAAACCACACACTATTTTTTTAAGGCAGTTGGGATTTATATTAGGTTTGTTTTCAATATTTAATATGTAAATTGCTGTTGGAAAAGGTGTTAATTAATCACACTTTAAAGCCAGTATCTTATCTGGTGATCCATTTAAGTAAGTGAAGGCTTTTTGAAGAACTTTCTCAGGGTTGCTACCCCAGTTTTTCCTGAGATGTCTCTTACAGAAATTATCTGAATGTCAAAGTCAGATCTATGAATAGTGCCTGTTGTTTTAAATTTTTTTTGAGACTGATGATTTAATATTGGAGTAAAACCTCATTTGGTGGAGAAAAAAAAAAAAAAGAAAACCAGTGATTACATACTGTGATGATGGTACAAAATGTAATAAACTGTGGTAGCTTCCTTCAAAGCTTGCCATTCCCAGATTAAGTTTTAGAAACAAAATAACTGCATTCAACTCCTACAGTGTAGTGTTTTAAGCTAAATAGATTCTGAGGTTAAATGACATTGCAAGCTGAAGAAATGAATATTTAAAAACTATATTCAAGCTAAATTGCCAAATGGTTACCCTTGTATAGTAACATCTAAATCATGGCAATTGTTCTTCTAATAAATATAATTTCTAGCATTTTCTTTGATTATTCAGTTAACCGCCAGTGCTGTTTTACCTCTTTATAGTAATGTGGGCTTTCTTTTTTAAAAAAAAAATAAAGAAAAAAAAAAAGAACTTGGTTATTTCTTTGGTCAGGGCCTATTTGCTCCTTTTTTATGTGAGATTTTCAATACTCGGCAATGATGCCGAGCAAAAAAGGTCCATCCACTTCACTTGTGATGCCTCGTGCATTACCTAAAGCACAACAGAACAATGGCAGACAACAGAGCCTTTCTCCCCACTAACAATGCAGTCACCATGACAACCAGCAGAAGAACGTTTGGCCAGGAAAAGCTGGGAGCTTGGCGGACCAGCCTAATCAAAAAATGGAATAACATGACAACAATTACACTGATGAGTGAGAGGGAAGCTACAGATGCATTCAGACACCTATGGCACTGCTGGCTGGATGCATTCAGCATTATTTTTTTGTTTTGTTTTGTTTAGTGTCTTCTGTTTTTTTAAGAGCTGGTAAATAGACAAGATGGAATTGTGTAACAGAATGTCAGAGCTCTAGTTAAACTGAAAATTCCTTTTCTTTTGCTGTGCTACTTCAAGCACACTGAAGAGGCTTTAGGAGAGATGAGGTTTTGAAGTGAAATATGTAATAGATACAATATGAGTGTCACAAGGCAACTTTATTTAGCTTTAAAAATGTAAACTTGGATTTCAAATGCGTGGATGCAAATAAATATGACCAGTTTGTGTAATGAATAATCAGCCTCACCTTTCACTTCAGTTTCAGAAAACTGGACACACGTCAAGCATTGATTGGAAGTCATGGTTTTTTGTTTTTAAACTACTGCATATTAGTATTCACTCTAAAATTTATTGTGGTATTTTGTGCAGAGCTCTCTTCTAGCTCCAGGGAAACTTGAACCGCAACTGTACGTGTGCCACAAATAAGCAGCAGACATAATGATGTACTTCTCTGAAACACGTCAAATTTAGCGTCATGTTAATAGCCTCCTATTATAAGCTCCCCATTGGATGGTAGAAGTTCTGGTATTTTCTTTATAGGAAAGGGGTGAAGGAAATTTGTGCTGTGTTACTAACAAATGAGTCTGGGATTTCTATTGCTGAAGGAAATTTATACATTTTAGGGAAGAGAACGGAGAAGAGAAGCTGCAGCTTTAAAATGCTGAGGTATTTAGGGATAGCCTGGAGGTGTTGTGACAGTTTGTGAGCAGTGAGCACAAGACTCTGGACATTTCTTTGTGTCTTATTTGATAATGGCATTTTGGAGTCATCCTGCCAGTCCGATCCATATTACCCACTGCCTTAGCCAAAACTGCCTCTGTTCTCCATCCTGCCCCTTTCAGGGCCTTCCTGGCAAATCCTGCAGCCAGCTGTAGATAAGATATCATGTGGAATTATTAATCATTTTATTGCATAGTTAAAATCACTGTCTAAAAAATGCTTGGGAAAACCCCTGCCTATGTCTGAAGCCCTTTGAACTTGACTGATTGCATAAAGGAGCCTTGGCCATTGCAAAGAGAAAGGCCAGGCATTCTCCTGCCGGCTGCAAATCTTTGCTTGGCACAGCCATCAGCATTCACTGCTAATCTTCCACCACACAAGACAGAGAGACTGCTGCATGCCAGGCATGGCCCATGCACAGCTCAAGAAACTGAGGGTGGAATAAAAGCCAGGCAGTCGTCATCACACACTGGCATCATCTCCTTACATTAGCAGTATAAGAGATTTTAGGCTGCTAAGTTCTACTTCTCTGCCACTTTCCCACTAAATTTTCTTCTCTCCTACTTGCCCACCAGATTCCTAAAGCCAACTTCACATCCGAATTCAACAGTCAGCTAGAGATAGCTCCATAAAGATCCTTAACCACTATGCTTCTTATTTTGTACATGAACAAAACTCTTTCCCTCTTGCCCTCTGAGATGACTGCATTCAGACACTGATGCTGATCATTTCCAGACTACCATCCCCACTGAAAATGCCTTAAGCCTAGCTGAGCTCAGGCTTTTTGGAAGTAAAGTTCCCAGACCATCAATGAGCTTATCTCTCAACATCTCTCTTCTTGGAGCTGTAGATACCGTTCTACAAAGAGGGATACAGCCAAGTTAGGTTAGATTGTTTGCTGGGCACCATTTAGATTAAATTGAATGAGGTGCTGGAGACATTAGAATAACTCTGGGTGATAATGGTAAAATTTAGCAGAAACCTTAGGAATAAGATAGAAAGGGGAGAAAATTGAGAGATTAAGAGATTGTGTTGAAGACAAATTTAGGTCAGCTATACCTAAACTGGAAACTGAGCATAGAGGACACATTAATCCAGAGGACGCTAAAACAAGGCTAGGGTCATCATCAGGATTGTATAGCAAGCTAGCACACTTAGCCTGGCATTCTGTTGACCTTGGATCTGTCCCCTCCTCTTACACTTGTACTGTTGTTGCTGCACTTGGCCTTCTCCTGCTTGCCTATTGAATGCTAAACAGGAGAGGACCTGGGTTTTTTCTTCTTTTCTACTTTCATTTTTTATTCTTCCCACGGAAGGCCATATCTCCTTGCTTTTTTTCTGCCTGTACAACACATTAAATATCTTCAGGCATCCATGAAGGGAGGCACAGAAAGAAAATACGTCCTAGGGAAGTGGACCTTCTTTCTACTGGAAGTGGGACAGCAAATCCTCCAACTCCCTGTGCATGGCCTCTGAGGTAATTTGAACAGACTGGCATACCCATAGGGTGGGCTATTTACTTTAAAATCTACCTCTGTAAGAGAACTGTAAAGGTAGAGACAAGTGCCTGCTCAGGAGATGGGCAACTCTGAGAAGACCCCAAAGTGTGTTGGGTGATAATAATATCTCAAGAGAACCCTACAACATGTGTTGGTACATCAAATCAAAAGAATAAGTGTATAACAAGTGCAAGAATTGAAGTCATGCAGAACGAGCAAATCACAAGTCAAAAAGACTTATGGTCCCCTTGCAAATTCCTGAGAAAGCAGAGGACAGATCAGGAGCTGATAGAGGAAGCTGCAGCCATGCTGATGCTGAGTGTGAGGGGCTAACATGAGAGGAGAGGAGGAGGAGGAGAGGGGAGGGTCGTGGGTGGAAGAAAACAATACAGCAAGGGGTACTCAGAGCCTGATAAAGACAGGAACATGGAGTGAGGAAGGAATATCCTCAGAAAGGTCTAAAGAGGACTTTTATTCCAGATGCCTCTCTTTTGGACCTGAGTTGCCCATTTACTTCAAGTAAACAAACACTTCTATTGCTTGCACATGTTTACAACCCAAGAGAATGCTCCATAGCACACAAACAACAACAACAACAGCAAACACACAAACACCCCCAACAAAACAAAACCAAAAACATCCACAAAAACCCAAAACAAAAAAACCCAAACAGATAAAAAAAGGTTATGTCATTTACACACTTTGAAATGTGGTATTGGCTTCTCTTAAAGTGCACTGGAAAGCTTTACATGCTACTGAGGTTAGGCTACTACTGCTCAGAGCACTTTTCTGTTTTAGATACAGATGTTATACTTGCTCTTCTTCAGTCCCACAGTCCTTCTCTGACTTGTTAGATTTTTAGTTTTACTGGTTTTTACAGGGCTCACAATTTCATATGTCAGTCCTTTCAACAGTCTGGGATGAAGATTATCTACTGTACCTTCCCTGAACACATTAGACTCATCTCAGCTGAGATGGAAAATGATATTCTAACAATTTCTAGACACTTTTCTCATTACCCAATCTGCTTTTGTTCTCAGCTTCTACTTTGTTATCCTAAGTGAAACCTAATGTAAAATAATAATTTAATTTGGGGACCATATAGATGTTATTTTTAACCTCATCTTCTTTTCTTTGTTCTTTCTTCTCTTTTTATTGTTGAGAACAGAGAACATTTTGATAGATAGTTTCCACTTCCTTTGTAAAAACGTTTTGGATAAAACCCTGACTTTGGTCTTCCCATGACTTCAACGTCATGAAAATATTTGCTTTCTCTTTAATGTATTGTAAATAAGGGATTTTCAAAACATGCTGCTTGATCATGCCTGATTTTACTGAGCATTTTTAACAAGGTGCCTCTTTTTTAGCATGGTATAATCTTTAAATTGCTGTAGGCACTTGTAGGGTTCAAATATCTCATTTCTTTTTAATTTCTCTTTCCCTGGTATTTAAAAATTGTGATAACTGATAACTTGCATGAACTCAAGAAAAAACATTGAGTTTTGAGTTAGAAAGGGAAGGTTGATTATCATGTTAAGGAAACAAATGGTAATGTTTACACAGTATATTTATTCTTTCACTTGAAGTTGTCCTTCCTGCTTTTTATGTTTATTCTTTCCATATAGCAGCCATATTCTGATCTGAGTTGCTTTTTTAGGCTTATGATATTTTAATTTCTCATCCATAATTAATATTATTCTAATAAACTTTAGGAATGACTCAATGTACTACCCTATTTTTATGCACTAATACACTATTAGGAAGGGAACAGTCTGCACCCAGGGCTACTTGGATTGCAGCAAAGCTTTTTCTTCTACCCACTGCTGCTCTCAGTGAACTGACCCCTGATGACAACACGATGACCGAGGCAGGATTTTCCTTTCTTGTACTGTCCCACTCCATTTCCATCCTTAGGACAAAATGTGGGCAAAACTTACCAAACCGCAGTTGACAGGGGTATTTGCAGACATCTGGAACACAACATGAGTCTTCATTCATCCACTGATAATTGGTTGAATATTGCACTGCATTTTCAGAGTTGGGTTGTTTGGGTTTTTTTAACTTTCTGCCCCTCTCATGCATTCACCCTGTCCTGTCCTGATCCCTCATCTTCTCCTCCTTGTCCAAGGCCCCTCACTTTTCTTTCCACAAGCCTCTTGTAACTAACATACCCATAAATAAACTTGTGCCCCTTGCAGCCTGACCCAGATAGTCTAGCTGAGATAAAACCTAAGCTAGCCTTACCTCAGGAGTGTGTTCTGTGTAAACAGCTGAGAGATCTGTGTTATCAAGGACTAGCAGAAAAGTGGTTCCTATTTCTGAGTGTGCAACAATAGTTTCAAAGTTTCCACTCGTATTCAGAAGAAATGCCCTTTACTTGCAGTAAATAAGCTTTCTGGAGGAAAGACAAGCCAAAAGTCTTACACAGCATGAGGAAAGCTGGCAAGAAAACCAGCGCAGAATCTGAGAAGTGGTTGAAATGAAACAATATGAAAAGGCTGCAAACTTGATATAGTCTTTACTTATTTTTTTTTCTCTTCCCCTCCCCCCCCCCCCAGTATAAAGGGAAAAGATGAATGATGTTCATCTGACAGAATATCACCAACAGAAACAGTTGCTCAGGCTCTGAGATTATATCTTTTTTCTCGATGCAGAACTGGGAATATTTCTCTCCAAAAAACATAAAACCTTCAATAAAATCTCATGCAACAAAACAGCAATTTGAATTGTTTTCCAATATCTGGCTATAGAGACATATAGTCACTGGTGTTGCGTTCTTACATCGAAGTTAAAAAAGATGAATAAAGAACTAATATCTAAATGGATATCAGTGGAAAATAGGATTATTTGAGGGAACTCATCTCCTAGGTGGATAAAAATAGGATATTCAGGTAATTTTCAAAATGCAAAGCTATCTTATACAATGAAGACAGCCAAAAAGTACCATTTGCTAGCCTGCAGAGAATGATTTGTAGTCATCAGGATCCTGCAGGTAACTGAGGATATCTGCATTGGCACATTCTGCACTACTGCAAGCATATTATTGTAGTGAAATGATGCGCATATACGAATGTAATTGCCCTCTAGTGCATAGCCCTGGAACTGATCCCAGCTGGGACATAGGACCACACTGCTCAAGAAAGGAAAAAGATCCTAAAAAAGAGTTTGAAATGAGTTAAGGCAAAACCAAACCCTGGTGGGCGTCAGGAGGCTCTGAGAAGACATGGATGTGATAAGGCAGGGAATCGAGTATGCAGAGAAACCACCCTGTCATCTGAACCAACACACAGTAAGTGGGGATGAGTGGAGGATTTGCTTCAAAACCTCAGGGCTCCTCCTAGCCCAAATGCTAACACAGACATGGCCATTAGGAGCCTAAATAACCATGGGCCTCTTGTTCTGCATCACTTCCAGTTGTTTGCACAGAGTCATGTTTCGCAGGAGGCTCAGGGTGCAGTTCCATAATCTTTCAGTAAATCTGATATTTCTGTTAGTGCTGACAAAAAATGAAATGTTCTGAAGGTGATAATTCTTTCCCCAGGTGTGCAAGAGAATGAGCCCTGCATTTCTCATGTAAATCACAAGCAAAATCCTCACTATGCTAATAAGAAAACCTTGAATGAAAATTTAAAAGTGAGTTCATCCCCCCAGACTCCACATTGGATATTTTTTTTGTGTTACTACTCACTAAATGAGAGGCAACGATATTACACAGCAAAATATCTTGACTCTTGATGTGAATTAATTATTTGGCAACTTGTCTAGTTCACATACATGTCTCACTAGTAGTTTATTCACAAATGTGAGCGCTCTGTTGGTCCTATTACTGTGTTTGGTCTTCTGCTTAGTGTCCCTCACTACACTTCCCTATAACAAGCTGGGTTCAAGTTGCTAAAACTTCTTAATATCCTTCCAGTATGGGATGAAGTCTGGATTCCTTTTAAGTCAGTGGTGAAATTCCTACTGGTTTTCACAGAATTTTGGCCATATCGATCTCAGTATATGGCATCTCTTCACTATTTGTCTTTGTATAAGACCTCATCAAAGTTTTAAATGTGCAAAGCTGCATCTGAGAGTTTGCATCCTTAATAATAAGATCTACATATTTTCCAGTCATCAACGTAAAAGAAAAACATCAGCTTTTGCAGATAATGTTCCTGTTTTTCTCACTGCTGTCCTTCCTTTCAGAAAGAATACATTTCCAGTGCTGTAGACCCTTTCCACAATACCATCTAAGAAGTTGCCTCTGTGACCAGACATTTGCAGCAAAACTGTGTTGATACATTTAAATTTCCAAGACTCAGTTGCAAGCAAGTTAGTAGAGCTCTATTATAGTTGTGATGCATGAACTGCACATTGTTATGGTAATGACATTTTTCTTTCTTCACTTTGAAGTAGCAGAGTAAATATGAAGAATATCACATTGGTCTTGGAATGATAAGTTGTTTGCCTCCATTATGCATAACTGTGCAGTAATCAGAATTGCATGTGAAAAAATTAAACCAGGATATAGTTCATTCAGTGTTTCTGCCAGCTTAACAAAGGTCAAAACTAAACCAAAGCATCTGTAAGCATTAACTTCAAAATAAGTGAACGGAAGTATACATAAAACCTTACCTAGCCATCAGCCATGACACCCAGGAAGTTGATCTTCTAGTTCAAGGATGGCCTCGGAGCTGGATCCAGATCAGCACAACTGTGCTCTGAAAGCATCATGGTGGTTTACAATGGCAGTAAAAATACAGTATTATTTCTTCATATAATCATCATAAAATATTACAGCTGACCAGATGGTGGAGCAATTACATTTCCATAGTTCTAAATGGCTATTTAGCTTATTCACTTGTGAACTGTTAATTAAATTGGAAAATACATCATTTATATTCAAAGGGAAGACATAACTATAGGGGACATGCTTAAACAAGATTCAAAAATTTTATTAAACCAGAGATCCATTTCCTTCTTCTCCCCACCCAAACTAATAATCAATAAACAAAAAGTCTATGATAATAGGGCTGTGATGTAAACAGATGAAAGGCAGGACACTCAGGAAGCTGAACTGTGCTGAGACCACATGTGTGCAACACATCAGTTGTTTGCCGCAAAAGATCTGAACCCCTCCAGCTGTATGGGTGAACAAATGCCGCACCGAGGATGCCTCTCACACACACACAGAGATGATGTGCTGTGCGAAAGTAACCCCCCCCCTCAAGAGTCAGACAGCACTGACAAAACACCCCGTGCATCAGGTCACGTCTGTGTGGGTATTTGTCTTAGTTCAGCTGCAACATAGTTTGTGGGTTCAGTTTTATGAAATAGCTAATCAATATGGTATTAAATTCTATTGCAAACTAACAGACATACAATTCAGAATCCTTATCTATTAGGGCAATAATATATTTCTATACTGTTACATATTCCTATTGTTACAAAGTGAATTTTTGCATCATTACCTTGATACCAGCACACAGGATCTAATTCATTAACAAACAAAGGAGTCTTGGGGCTGAAGTGAATAAGGCAGAGAAGGTTTTTAGGAAGAAGCAATATCTTTTATCGGACAATCTAACTTTAATAGAAAAAGAACAGATAATACTTCTTTGTGATTGAAACAGATGAGCGCAGAGAAGGGTTTAATGTATCTTAATGCATTTTCTTGAAGCCTCTCTCTTTAATTCAGCTTTCCTGAGTGTCTCTGCATAGACTGTCTCTGCATAGACTAACCTTCAGGCTTCTGAGCACAGAACTGCAAGGTGTTGGGAGCGCTTAGCTCCCACCCAGCCCCCAGATGAAGGTATTTGAGTCTCCACCCTTTTGCGGTATCACTCCTCTGAAAGGGTAAAGCAAAGGTTCCGCACCATGTCTGTCCCACAGCCATGGTGGGCCGTGTGGTACCAGAGGTCAAGAAGGATGAACATGCTTACTACTGTAGTGTGTGCTGTGCCTTGTCTCCCTTTCTCTTCTCCCGAGGATGATCCTAATTCTGATGGACAACTACAACTGCCCTAATCCTGTCTGGGCTTCTCTCTGCCCTTGGATCAGGAAAGCACAGTCTGTTTTTATTGTCCATGAGGTTAAAATACCCAAACCGGCTTGATCAAGAAAACGTAAAGGAAAAAAACCACAAGGAATGGAGACCTATGTCTCATTCACCATACAGTGACTTCAGGCACCAGAAGACCTTGGTAACCTGGGTTTTGTTGAGACAAAGCAGACTTCAAAAACTGGAGTTTGATGTAATTTGAAAAAAATAACATATTAAATGATTGTATGGTATGGCTACCAGGGGTGTTCATGCACATAGCTGATCATTTCTGTTGATTTGGTTTGTCAGTAATTTTCAAATCTTCCTCATGTTAAATGTAAAATATTTGTGAGAACTGCAGAAGAAGAGACCCAGACCTATACCACACCTATATCAAAGTAGCTGCAACACTGACATTTAGGAAGAATCACTCAAGTACATAATTCACAATTTTTCTTCTTCAAAGGATTTCTGAAGTGTCTCATGTTAAAGTAGCCTATGACAGTACCTTAAAATATATGAAATTATACATTAGAAATAATATTTCTAACCATTATATAATATCTATAACTTAAATTCTCTCTCATAAACACTGCCCTTTAAGACTTGACCCCTCTTTCAAATGGGAAGCTTACAATTTTGTGCTTGCCCTTGCTCTGGATTCCCAGGCTCTGCTGCACCATCACTCTCATGAAGCCTGGCTGGAGAGGAGATGGCAGCATGGTTCTTAGACCAGGAGCAAGACCACTGCTCCTTTAGAGGACAGGCGTGATACTTGACTTCCTGGGTGATCTCCAGGACAGTAATTGATGGTAAATAAAATGGCAAATTGTCAGACAAGGCAACATGTTTTTTCCCTGCTGTGGCAATTTCTGAATGCAGACCCAGAGCAAGAGCTTCTCTTCACACCTCCTGGCTCCTCAGCTAGAACCTCAGTAAGGCTATTTCCTGATGATTCCTTGGACTTACTTTGTCATTTCCTGGCTCATGTATCCCTTCCTTTTAACGCTTCTATAAGAGTATTTCAGGTAGTTTAAACTCTACCATGGATGACACTACCAGCATGTAGTGGACCAGCACCCATATGCATATCTAAAGTCCTGGACAGTCTTGTACAGCCAGCCCTCAACCCTGTTTTTACCTCCATGGCTTTACTCCCCCATTAGTGAAAGCTAGCACATGATGTAAATATGAAGAACTGGATTTCTTAAAAGCATTAGAAAGCATGTGCTTTCAATGAAAAATAAGGGACAAAACTAGAACTAGCTGCTGCCTCTTTTTTTGAGCCATATCTGTAATACTCCATTAAAGGAAAAGAGAGTCTGAGCTTTGAGAGCAAAGCCAGTTCGAGCCTTCACACTAGGGAAGGACAAGTGGATTGGTTTCTATTTTTAACATTTTGTTTATAGTGAAAAACAAGTGTATTGGGTCTGGCTCATATTACAGAAAATACATCTTTAAGTGGAAGCTATACAAAACATACTAGTACTCAAAACTCCCAAATTTAGGAGAAATATAGTTAGCAGTGGATGGAAATGCGTAAGTGATGCAAACTGCAGGTACTATCCTCACTTTTCTTCATCCAGAGAACCCCAAGCTGCTTCACAGTGAATTAAGTCCGGAAGAATTTGGAAGACATCTTTTGTTCAGCAGTTTTTGTGCTCATTTGGCATTTAGTGAAGTGGGGTATCCACATGACTGTGTGCGCTTTGAAGAGAGCAACTGAAAACACTGTATCGAGTCTATGGGTATGACCTTTAGCAATATGTTAATAGTCCCACTTGCGGACTATTTGCAGGAATCAGTTTTCCTTTCCTTCACTTCAAGTTGGGTGCTGAATTATACAACTCTCCAGTTCTTCTGACTGGTCTTTCTGTTCTCTGGAGATTGACTCATTTCCTGTATTTGAACAAGATAGTAAAAGTGGATATAAAATATTCTTTTGCTATTGTAATCAGAATAGCTCTCAGTGCTGATATTAATAGTGAATTCTAAGATGCTGCCTGATAACAGCTGAGTTTATGGTTTCATGGGCTAGATTCTGCTCTCATTTATTTCACTGTAAACCCAGGGTAACTCCCAGAAGTCTGTAAGGACTTACTCTGAATTTCTGCAAAGGTAGTAGAGGTATGCCTCTTGCTGTGTTTATTCTTTGGTGGTGGGGGTTATATTACCAGTCTGGATATGTGAATCAGTGCATAGATGAACCAGACATTCTCCAAAATGAAAACTCTGCTTTTTTGATTCATTTGTATAAAGAGATCTATTATTTGACTGCTTCTCTGACTCAGGTAGATCTTACTTAAACTCTATTGCCTCTATCAGACCTTCCCTGTCATTTTTTCACTACAGTCTATACAATGTTCTCCAAAACATCAAAGCATGAAAACTTGCAGAATTCAAGACAGAGGTACAGAAACAACAGGCAGAAATAGGTATCTTTTATCAGTGAGGCATGTGGCTCTTAGTACTTTTAAGGAGAGGCTGTTGAGCAAGAGCTCTTTTGGAATGCAGTTTGTCTGTTGATTCTTGATTTTGTCAGCTGCTATGTTGCTTCAGACTTTGCTGAAATTGTGTTCATATCCACGTGTGCATGTTTGAAGCAGTGTGGGAAGACCTCACACAGAATCATGTTTTGATGGTTAGAGTTCAGAGGCTGAACTTCGGAAAAAAATTGTGAAATTCATTTCTTTCATTAATTCCAGTCAGAAGTGTTCCTTTGGCACATCTGCCAGAAGCATGTAGAGGAAAGTTATCAATCAAATAATATGCTGGAATTTCACGATCATCCTATGTCAGTTATTTCATCTTTTGTTACAAACATCTATCATGGCATCTTCAGCTTAAAGAAAGAAGAGAAAACACAAGCCTGTCTAGGCTCAGGCCAAGGCAAGTAGAGAGGAGTTGCCTCTGCCTGCAGGCAGGGATAACCACTGCAATGCACATTTTTAATTACTCTTGGTCTCAGAGAAGTTGGGCATTAAATATGAAGCTTCATATTTCTACATGGCCACCCCAATTCCGTAGCAACTCAAAGATACCTTTGGTTTCTCTTTTGTGGGCTTAAGTAACAGAACCAAAACAAAAGAAAACAAATTACTAGAAATCTTAGGACAAGACACATTAAAGCTGCTACTTACATAACTTTTCTTATCTCAGTATCTTACCCAGGAATATCATCCCAGACATATGTTAAGAATATCATTGGTCTTTTTTTAAGGTTCGTAGGGTGCAAGAGCATTCTGCAAGCTCCAGTTTGGTCTCAGTTGTCTGAAGTAACTATAGAAGTTAGGGTATAGCTGCAGTTCAGCTTTCATCTGTAGTGCTGGGCATCGCAAATGAGCAGATTTGAAGCACGGTTAC
The DNA here is from genome assembly GCF_003031625.1 of Empidonax traillii. NCBI lineage: Eukaryota > Metazoa > Chordata > Aves > Passeriformes > Tyrannidae > Empidonax > Empidonax traillii. The sequence continues at coordinate 98,632 of NW_020955267.1, forward strand.
AATCTGATTGCTCAATCTCAGTTTGGAAGCAATGCTGTGAGAAGTCTGCATATGTTTAACCTGATGCTGTGCCCAGATCCAGATCATATCAGTCCTGTGTTTAGACCAACAGGACAGACATAACAATCTAGATACCAGTCTCATGTCCAAGGTTTTGCACATCCTGCCCCTGGTGTCTACATGCCCAGTGGATTTCAGGAACTTTCATGAGGGAACAAGTTTTTGGGGAAATGGAAAAAGATTCTGATCATATGGCCCAAGATTTACAAACATTACGTTTTATTAAGTTTCGGGCTAGACATAGATATCAAATGGAGAAAATCATAGAAAAGTCATTTATGGGACTCTAAGGTTCACAAAGGCTCCTAGAAGGTGCCAAAGAGATGAAGCTGTCTGAGTATTCCTAGTAGAGCACCATGCCAAAGTCTACTGACACCTTTTGAGGGAAAGGAGTGAAAAGGCAGTTTGGCTTTGAGATCCTGTTAGAGAGCCTGCAAAATTCAGGGAAGTTCAAGGTTATCTCTTGACACACATCAGTCAGTGTGGGTGACATACAAACTTCATGGCAGCTCAGCTTCTCAGCTGGATATCTGGTTCCTGGGTATCTAGATGATCCTGAGAGCACTACTGGCAAGACCAATGCCAGTGTGACTGCCTTAAATCCTTAGCCCAGTGCTAGACCCATTGCCTGCTCTTGCAGCCCTAAGAGCCACCATTCATCTGGCTGAAGGTCCTGGTCTTCTTTAGGAGGAACAATGAATATGCACAACACATGCCAAATAATAATGAACTTCTTGATTACCTAAATGGAACTGTGGGAAGTAGGGCTGATGGCCCTAGCTGAATGCCAGATTGTTGTTAAAGCTGGGTTTAAAAGTGACACCATTTCAGTGTGTCATCTCTTGGCAGATTGCCTGTTCAGAGGACCCTTGCAAGAGATCTCACTGGGGGATGCTGGAGAGTGGAGAGCTGTCAATTCATGTGAGGAGGTCTACAAGGCAGAACTATTTTATTAATGGAGTGTTTGCCTCTTTTGCATGCTGTGGGAGAACAAGGAGGCTTCGTCAGCGCTCTTTTCATCTTGTGTGAGACAGGGCAACTAGAATTGGTCCAGTACCTGCAGGAGTTTGTAATCGTCGCAGAGGACAGTCAAAGTGCTGCTTTGCAATATCTCTTGAGGAGCTGGGGCCCTTCTTGTCCTAAAAGAAAGTATCATTGTGTGTTTCTTGGATGTCATAGATGTATATAAAATAAAACTTAATTCAGGAAAAATTTCCATGCTAAAATATGTTTGGCACATACAACAAAATACACTGATGGACATCGTCTGACACGGAGTAAATCAGGTGCAGCTACTTTCTGATGATATTTGTCTTCTTTGGTCTTGACTGTGAATATAGTTATATTTCCAAATACGTACTTGCTGATGTTTCATTTCTTCAGTGCTGATGACATAAAAGATCTTTGCACTGGGTATGCTGTTTGCTGAGGAAAATTCCACTTGAACTCCAGAGGAATCTGAAGAATTCTGACAGAAAGTTTGAGGGGGCAGGATTTTAATTTGCACCATCTTGACTTAGGTCTGCTCCCTTTGAAAAGAGCCGTAAAGCTAACATTGATTTAAATGGATGTGTAAGTAAATCAAACCCAACTGCTTTGGGAAGCCCTGCCCTGAAAATTCCGAGTTATCAAAACTTCTGATTTTATTTCTACTGTTAGGTTGTGCCTTAAAGTTCAAAAAGAAAGACCAGCCTACTTAGATTCTCATTAGTGTGACTTAAACTCATTATTGTAATCTTTTTTAAAGAGCAGCATTGTTTTCCTTAGATTTATAAAGTCTGGAAAAAGTAATGCTTTAAGAGATTGCACCCAGGAAAAAGAAAGGCAACCCTGTGCTAGTGTTGAAACAACATGTTTTAATTTTTTGGAATAGGTTTTGATAACTAATTTTATGGGTATTTTAAGAAGCAATTTGTAAATATATTAGTTTAAAATAAATGTTAGTTTAAAATAAAAATTTGAATTAAATGTTTAAGTTATTTCAATAAATAATTTTTAACCCGGAACTTTTTTCTGTCTGAAACTTAATTTGCTGGCTAACTTAAAAAATATCTGCCATCTTTTTGAATTGCATTTTGTAATTACCTGGGAAGCAGAAAATGCCACTCCTAATAGTTGTAATATGCAGGAGATGTTTTGCTTAGCATTGCAGAATGAAAAAATTGTTATATTTGCAAAGCTATAGTCTAACAAGATTTGTTACAACATGGTCAAAACCAAGGTATTTTCACCTTCTAAAAGATGGAATGTTGCTCTTATTCTTAAAAAAGAGATGTGCATTTTGGAGAAAAGGGTGGATATGGTTAGAGCTAAAATAATTGAGCTCTTAGTGGGGGAGTTGGCAGCTGAGAAGTATTTGGAAGGATCAATGGGCAAAAACTAAGTAGAAGGAAGAGCCCTGATGTTAAGTGTTAGTGAGGTTGCTACTGGAAGAAGAGGAGTTTTGTCTATCTGCCCTTGAAAAGGACCCTGACATAGGAAGATTTACAATAAAAAATCTGGGAAATTTGTCTACACTAAGAAAGTCTGTCTACTGTAAGAGTGTAAGGTGGTGCCATTATTTCCAGTTCAGAAGAAGATGAAGACCAAGTGTGACCATGATCTGTAATTTCTACAATGAAATTATTTCTGATAGCCCAGAGCTCTTGAACTTTGCAGGCCAAGATACAAGTAGGTAGAAATAATTCGTATTAAAAATAAAGTGGTTTCATGATAATGCTAATTAACTTTCAGAAAAACTTGCCAAGAGATGGAATATATTTTCTGTCATTTGAAATCTCTAAACAAGAGATTCTCTAAGACAATGTACAGGAGTTACTAGCTGGAAACCTCTGGTGTCATACAGGAGGTGGATTAAGTCCCTTCTGGCTGTAAATCTGTGCACCTGTATTTTAGATAGTGATGGCAAATAAAAGAGGAAGATAGAAAGATGTAGAAGTTGACAGTAGAATTATTTGGTTACTGCAGATATCACAGTTTAATATTTGAACTTTGATTCGTTTCTTTCAGGATTGATCTTGAAAAGGCTCAGGTCATTAACATTAAACTAAATCAGAAGAGAATGTAGCTGAAGGGATCTGCCATGAGATGGGTTTTGTAGTAAGGCACAGCCGCAGGGACTGGGAGTGGGGATGAAAAAGTGGAGCATTTGGAAATTAAAAACAGACAGCCAACCTGCTTATCTTTGATTTTTTTTTTTTTTTTAATCTATAGATTCCAAAGGGAGTGGATTATATTTATTTAGATGTATAGAAAGAGGCTTCTGCACTGAACAGCTCCTAATGCAGGTAAGATCCATGTATGGATTACTTAAAGAAAGTTAAAATAAAAGCAATTTTTCCCCCATTTCCACACATTGCAGCTTTTGGCCTATCCACTCATAGCTAAAAAAGCATTCTTTCCTGATAATCAAGCTTCAGCTGTCTGAATTTCAGGCCGAGCCTCTCATCTTGAGCTTTGCTGAAGAGCTTCTTTAATTAACCATTATACCACAGATGTTATTGATTTTTTTTTTTATTTTTTTTTCAAATCTGGTTGAAACATCATTGTGCTGGATCGTCGCCAAGACGAAGGCCTGAATTTTCTGTGCACTGCTTTTACTCCTTCTGCATACCTTATTAGTCTCCAACTCTGTGAAGTGCAACCCTTAGTATTGACTCAGAAAATATAACATTGATTTTTAGCCTTGCAGCCGTGATCTAAGGGCTCCTAATTTGAAATGTGGAAATCAGAGTTCAGCGAGAAGCTATATTACTGTACACTTCCTGCAAGTAAGACCTTTCACTGTCTTTACCTTTTCAGCAGACTTTTGATGTGGTTTAAAGTTCTTGGAATTCTTTTGTTGCAAGAGGAATAGAGACAGCAACATTTCCAAGACATGTCTGCTTACCTGTGTGTAAACAAATATATGTTTATATATATTAAAAAAAATATGAGTAAATAAAAAATCTGATCTGTAAAGCTACTGGTCACCACAGTTTCTAATGAATTCAGCCAGGTTGTGACAGCTCAGTTCCTCTGCAAACCTGTTTGCTCACCTTTAGCAGCATAAGCGTAGTTTAGGGAGAGAAATTTTGCAGCCCAGGTTTCAGTTTTAAATGTTTTACGTTGTTTTCATTGTTTTAAATGTGACTGCATTTTTCTCTTTTAGTCTGTCATTGGAATACACGTGTCAGTTATTAGAATTGTGTAACAAATTCGGTAGATTTAATTCTTGAATTTAAGGACTCAGTTAAATCCAATCTGCAGTGCTGGGGGGGAGGGTCTATGCTTTAGCTTGTGGGAGAACTATGTTCAAGTAATCTCAGTCTTCATAACAGCAGCACATTCCGTTCAAAATATGTCTTCCTCTAATGATGAATTCGAGAACTAAAACAACAATAGGTTCCTAAATTCTGATAAGATTTCTCCGAGTTTAGAGATATGTTACTTAAACATAATTTGAAGCTTTTAAAATACTGTAATGGCACCTCTTGACCTTTCCAAAATCACATGGAGCAAGAGATGGTGAAAAATGTTTATTTACTCTGCATTAGAAGCTAAATCCCTGTTCCTTCTTAAAACCGGTAGTTCTTTTATGCTGGGTAACTCATGCATGGCACTTCCATTCTTCAAACAAGAGCTAGACAGTCCTACTTGAACTGCAGAAACAATGACCTGCAGTCTATCCTATGCCTGAGTGATAAACAACAATGCAGACCTCTTGACAAGCTCTGGCATCAAGCGTGGAGTCTTGCAGCTCAACATGTCTGCTGAACAGAAGTTAGAAAAAGAAAAGATCATCTTGTAAACAATTAATTAATGTTTGTCATGAATTATCATTTTTACTTCCTTCTCAAGAGGCTCAAAGGGAATAAAAAGGCATTTTTGCAGGTGGTGGCATTCAAAGTAAGGGCAATCAAATGTTTGAGAGCAGTGGCACAGCACTTTGAGTCTCTAAGGGTGAATGGTGCTAGGATTAGAGCACAGCAGGGGGTTGAGGGTTTCAGGTGTGAAGCTTAATGTTTGTGATCAGCAAAAAAAAGTCTTGAATTTATCTAAACTGCTCTTCTGCTAACAGTACTTCTAGCACATAAATGTTCTGAAAGTGACAAGTGTTCTCATTGCTCTTCTAATGCAAACATGATCTGCATTTGAAAGATGCATCCCTTTTGCCTAAATTAGAATGTGCATCACAAAGAGCGTAAGATGATGACCCAAAAACAGTTCTTTACACACACACACAGTCTCTCTCACCCCTCCCCCCCCTCCTTCAATTCAAGATACAGCCACAAAAATGCAAACTTCCACTCCTTTTTACAAAGCTACAAGAGCTGCCACTCTGTCCATTATTCCGCCGGCACCGCAGGTTTGTAATTAGGATGCTTTACCACCGGTGCTTCAGTTCTTATCTAACATCATTCACAGAGTTTCGTGTCTTTGCAGCGCTGTGCCGAGCAGCTCAATTTTATTTCGGTCAAGCAGTTTTCAGGGATTTTATGCTGTGCAATCTTAACGCATGCACACTCCTTACCTCCTCCTCCTCCTCCTGCTCATGTTGCTGAGCACCACAGGGAAGACAGCATGATAGGAGTCCTAACAATAACTTAAAGCTTTTCTGAGGATATTAATGGATTTAGAACTTGTATAGGACATTTACTAACCCGGGGGAGGGGGCGGGGGGTGGGGGGAAGGTCTCAGTAAATATGACTAATAAACGGATTGTACAGATTATTCTCCATCTCTCCTGGGACCATCTGTTCTGCCTTTTTGGAAAATATTTTTCCTCTATTCAACAGTAAATAAAATCTTTGTAAGCAGCAGGAAGAACTGTCCGTAAGAGAAAAAGTATTATATAACACAGGGTAGAAATGAAAGCAGCAAGAAAAAAAGCCCTCAAATATATGTATCAATGTAGGACAACCTTCATGGATCCTTTTTTTTTTTTTTTTTGCTGTTACAATTTAGTATCCAGAGGGAGTGTGCTGCCTTCTAGAATTTGAGAGCTATTGAGGTAGACAGTGCAGACAGTAACCATGAAGGTAACTATATGTATATTTTTTCACCTTTATTGAAAAATTGTAAGTTTATTGTCTAATTATTTACTTCACAGGCCTAAAATGGCCTGGAAGATCAGGGGAATAACTTCATCTTTCAGTTCATAAACTTGTCTATTTGTAAAATAAGATTTTTTTATTGGTATGTTGGTAATTATCTAGGGATCTTGATCTTTGTCATCATCTTAAATGAATAAAGTTAATTCATAAGATATTATGAGATAAAAAAGAAAGAAGAACAAAGTAAAATAGTTTCATTTTTTTGAGTCTCTCACATAAATGGATATGAACTGACAATAACTGATTAGTATATGTTTTCATCAGCTAACATCTTAAGTTCAAGGACTAGATTTCTATTCAACCTAAGGTCCTTTCACCTCTCTTTGGCAGAGTGTCAGGGACTGCATGACGCAGCACTTTCTCATCAGAAAAACCTCTATTTGTCAAAACAAATTAGTTCTAATCCGTGCTATGGAAATATCTGTTTCTAGGCAGTGGTGGCAGGAGAAAGCATCTCAACTCCAGTTCAGCACAGGGTGATGCTCTGTGGGAGTAACCAATCTCTGGCTCAGAGCTCTCACTCCACTTGATTTAGGCAAGAGTCTGGACATAGTCTTTGCTATTCTGGTGAGTCTCTAAATCCCTTTTTTGAGTGCCCATCAGCTGTGCTGGATGGAGTCTCTCTGTGTCTCTCTGTTTTGGAGTTGTTCCCTTTTGTGTCATCGCTGACCCTCACTCAGGCAGAGGGCTGATACCCAGGAACCGTTCATGTGTTCTCACCCTTCCTTGCTCATTCTTTCTTGCTTGCTTTATGGAGAAATAACTAAATAAAAAAGAAAGGTCTTGCTGAATTGCAGTAAGTAATGGGGAAAGGTTTGCAGCTCAGGAAAAGTTTTCTGTGCAGCTTAGTGCAAGTCCCACACAAAGACAATTTTGAATAAAGAGCCAGTGACTTGAGCCCCCACTTTAAGGACCCTTTTACACCTTCAAAGTGACTCAAGAGGTCCCAGAAATGACAGGGCTCTGGTCCAAAGTGTTTCTGCCATATTTCCTTTTTCTGGTCACTTGTTAAGGTGGAGGTAGGGAATAAAAAATATCAGAAAGTGCTGTGGGGCTGTTCGTTTATTTGTTTGCTTTTCCCCTTTCTCGTGTTGCCCTTCCTCTCCTGATTTCAAACTCTTCTGAAATAACTCATCCTCCTGCTCTCAGAGGGGTTGATGTTTGGGGGGGCTGAACCGGGACCTTTCCTCTCCGTTGGTCAAGCCCCGTGTCAAAACACTCCTGACTCCTGGGAAGTCAGCTTGGCTGAATCCTGGGGTTTGCCAATGCCAGTCAGCTGCTGTTTGAACTAAGTCCTGACCGCAAAATCAAAAGTGGGTCCAAAGAAAGCTGTAAACAGTGTGCAATGAGCCATTTGAAGGCAGCTGATGCCTCATTTGGGGTGACATGTTGTGGCTGATGAGTGTGGATGATGTGGGGTTTTCGATAAGTGCCTCATCAGTATCCTCATCATGATCGTGTTGCTCAGCCACGGCGTGTGCCCTGACTTGATTGTAATTGCCTGAATCTGCTCCTGCTGCTCAGGAGCGCACAGTAATATGCAATAAAACAGCAAGAAGTGAATGTTAACCATCTGAGTTCTGACATGGCTGCTTGCAGTTCAAGTTTTCTATTAAGGACAAAAAATCTATATAGACATACAAATATGGATATATAATTGCATGTTTAGAATAATTATTGTTTGTATATGCAATAAACTCATTTTATAAATAATACATGATAATCATATACAGATAAATAAATAGATGTGTCTATATACATCTTCCCCTGACCCCTGTCTATACTGTATACAAACGAACATCACATGCTCATGGTCTGTAGGTAAAGAGCAGAGGGATGAAAAGCATCACGATTATACTTAGAGTCAAATTTTTAGAAACCTAAGGAGAACCTGTAGCTAAATCTATGCATAATCTTCGGGAATCTTAATAACACGTGTGTGCATACAGATAAGTAATTAATTTTTAGATGCAGTTAATCTCCTCATGTAAATGTGTGTGTGTGTGCGCGTGTATAATTGTGCAGGTGTGTCTGGGGGGGGTAAGGTACACATGCATATATACTTTGTGCCACTAAATTAGTCTTTGGAGAGAACACAATTTATTTTCACAAGTTAACTGCTTTGGATTAATTCTCTTGCATCACTGGTTAGGGAGAAAAAAACCAAAACCAAAACCAAAACCTAAACTTCCTGACCCCTATGCCTGTAAGTCTGAGCATTTAAAGTATTAAGAATTTATGCCAGGGGGAATCCTTTCAGATCAGAGACCTTTTGTAAGGTGGGAACTATCATTACCCTGTTGGGGTCCCAATGCATGAGAGGGGTTCCAAGGCAGTGTATTCATGCCCATCTGTGGCATTGATGTTGTTCTTGAATTTAAAATTATCAGCTTTGATTATAGGTCAGAAAAGTAAGAAACCAAACAGATTATGGTTGCATGATTGTATCTGGTGTCTCAGAGATTATTACTACACATTTGCAGTCAATAGCTTTGGGGTTCCTGTATGCAGCTGGGTTTTTTTAGCATAGTTTGGAGAAAATTTAAATAATAAATTTGAACAGGCAAATTCTATTTGCATTCAGTTAATGCTTGATGGATTGAACATGTGGGTTTTCCTCATCTCCACTGTGTTATTTAAGCATTTCAGTAAAAGTGCACAAAAAGGTTTTGAGAATGTTATTTGCAGCTGTTGTTGCTACTGTGCATCGTCCTGCCTGCTCTGTGGCTGCATATGGAGGGTGCTGCTGGAAGGTACGGGTCCTGCTACACCGAGATAGAAAGATCAGTGTTAAAGTGAAGGTGGATAAGAGATTGTTATTTGCAGACCAAAATCACCAGGGCATAAGATTTTTTAAACCCTTTAAAAATAATTCCCTTTCCACAATTCGAGTGAAATTTGCACTGTCTTGGAAATGTCCTTAAAATCTTCATTATAGAGAAGAAATCTGTACAGATTAAACACTCTAAGTCTGACCATTTGAGAGGTAAGACAATCACTATAATTATAAATACTTCTGTTGTCATGTGTGATCAAGTGGTTTCGCTGTTGTAGCTTAAATATATTAACTTTAACCCTTTTTAATTACGGATTTAGCACAATGGTGACTGAGTCCCTCCTAGAATCCCGCATTCACCCTGGGCCTCTCTTTATGCTCAAAATATGTAGACTAATAGAGAGAAATTCCAAGGAGGATAGAAAACATGACTGAGAAGTTGGAAGGACTTTTTTAGGAGGAAAGATTAGGAGAATGAAATGGGGAGCTTTAGTTAAATGGGATTAAAAGCAACTAATCTGCATGGCTCTTATAGTTTCAGGAGATGAAACCCATAATTCCTCTTAAATTAACTATGCTTCACTCTTCAAGCTTGTGTATCAGATATCTGATTACTGCTTTACTTGTTAAAGAATAACTTCTACTATCAATGACTTTGATTTTTCATAATTCTAAGAAAAGAATCTGTGTTCTTTCAGAGGAGCAAAATGATAACAAAGGGATGGGTTGTAACTGAGGACAAGCATACAAAGTGTTCAGATGAGGAATGGCATTTCTTGACTTGGTAAATATTGATTCTGACTATCAGCAGAGAGAATTTTTTAAAGCTAATGATAGCTGGGCACAGGCCCAGACTTCCTCTCAGTAGCACCTACAGGTAGCAAAACAATTTTTCAGAAGGGATTCTAGGATCTCCATAGCAAGAAACACAGACTTCCAGTTTGGATTAAGAACTGGGACAAGATTTAGCAATGAGAGCAACCTGACAGCCCTGAATTACACAATAATTCTTGCATTTGGTAATTTTTCCTATCTTCTTTTTTTTTTTTTAATATAAAATATGCATTTCATCACATGCACACAGACAGCTTTGATGTGATTTATTATTATCATTAGAAACTATATTGAGAAAAATTTCATTATGAGTTTTTCCAGGAACTTTCTATGGGCAGCATATGTCTTAAAAAATTTTTATACTAACTTAAATTAATCCAAAACCAACAACGTTATGCAAACATAAACCAAAACTAACGCAGTGATGAATTGGGACCCACATCTTGGACCTTTCTGAAATCTAAATAGCAAACAAATACAAGGAAGATACAGTTTGTTTTGAACTGGATATTTTGTTAAAAGGATTAATGCATCTTCATATGAAAATTTTCTTAAGAAATGGAGGATAAACAATTCTTACAGATTTCAGTTTCTACTTGAAACTCATCACAACAAAAACAGAGTGTTTTTTTTCTCCTGGAAAGTTTGTGTAGCATCAGAATTCCTTTGCAAAAAAGAAATACTCCCTAATAATAATATAGAAAGGAGAGTATAAAAAACAAATAAACAAACAAAAAAACCCCACCCTTGATGAAAATCTGAGATTCAGCATAAATCATTTGTAAAAATGATATTTCTAGCCCTTATGTTCATAAAAAAATGCACTGGTCCAGATTCTTGATCTGTATTTTCTAGAACTCCTATCTAGTCCTGTCTGTGCCAGTTGCGATCAACCACTCTGGTGTGTTTGGATGCCACTTCTAAGTCCCACCTGGTGCTCTGAGTCTGTCCAGTATAGAAATGTTAATGGAGCACTTCTTGATAAATTATCTGATAAATCCTGCCAGATCCAAGCTGGGCTGCAAATTCATCCTTCCCTCCCTACTGTAAACCTCCGTTCCTGCAACAAATATGATACTACCCCTAATTTTGTTTTCCTCTGCCCAAGCTATATTCCCAGAAGGGTGCAAGAAACTGTCCTGTGGGCTAGATATGCTCAGCAGGTGTCCAGTCTTGAAACAAAAGAAATTTCCTGAGATTTGATTTTTCTCAAGTCAGCATAGCAATGACTGTATAAAACATTAATTGTTGGTAATGGGGAATTTAATGCTGTGTAAGAAGAATGACATCAGATAAAAATACAATTGTCCAGTAGTAATGTTAGAAATCATTCATATTTCCTTGCAAGTTGAAAAGGATATTTGACTCATAAAAAACTTTTTTTTTTTAACAAACAGTAAATTCAGAATTAAACTTGGAATTAAAATCTTAGTTATTCAGAATTACATTTTTTTCACAGTATATGTGAAGGTTGCAAGGAAGAAATGTGTGCATGCTGCACCCCCGGACACCATTGTTACAGCTCTGTTCCTGCTCTGGAATGACTCTGCTGAAGCCAACACAGAGGAGAGTGATTTGTGGCCCATCTTCTCCAAAGAAGTTTCAAGCTCTCCTTTTTACAAGGCCTTGTTTTTCTGTTCAGAGCACGGCCTGCTGCACACCTGCATCTGACTCCCTGTCACCACCACCTAAGGCATCTCTCAGAGCACCAGCAGGGCTGAGGGGCTCTTACAAACCCCTGCCCACTTTCTGTGCAAATGTTCAAATGTTATGTCTACATTATATGCACCAGCAACATCCATCTCCTTCTCAGAGTGCTGCTGGCGAGGTCCCCAGGCAGGGGCTGCGCCTGGCCAGGCACACTGTGCTCAGAGCAGGGAGCAGAGCTCAGCCTGCACCACGGTGCACAGTACATGGTCTGTGCAGCTGCACTCCAGGTGAACTTTTCTCTTGCTAAATGATGGCAAGGGAAGGGATTATTTTTGCCTCACTGTGGCAAATGTTCTGCCTTCAGTCTGAACACATGTCCCAAATATTTCCATGTTCTCAAGATAACTTCAGAGATAAGGGGTTATTTGACTCTGCCAAATTGTGGTGTTTGTTCTACACGATGTATAACTGGCAAATATTTGCACGATTAACATCTGAATTCAAGCATACTTTAGTAGTACAAAGATGTGATTAGATTTTTTAATGGACATGGCTCCCACTTTCCAGCAAAGATTTAATAGCTGAGTCCTGCAGGGAAGTCTCCATTTACTGAACTTTTATAGCTTTAAAAATATCCTAGGGTACATTTTCTAGCACGCAGCATGGCACAGCACAGAATTTAAATTAAATACTGTATTCAAAATGAATGAACAAAATGCATATTGTCACTACCCTCATCCTTTCCTTCCTTGTTGAGCCAAAATCATGTAAATGACTAGTACTGACAATGGGCATGACTCTGGTGGTTGGAAGGAACATGATTTTTTTTCAGTCTGAAGATCTGGAACAGGGTGCTAAGAGGCTCTGAGCATGCCTTGGGGAACCTCCTCAGCCTTTTCCACTCCACTGGAGACCTGCTGGCGTCTCCAGAATGCAGTGACGAGACATGGAGGCAACAGGCTCACATAGCTGTTTTAGAGCCTCCTCAATCCCAAGGCACACTGCTAGACAGGGGCAGTGGCAATGGCATGGGCCTTTCCCTTTTGCCCTAACGTGTGCATCTGTGGCTCCTGTCAGATGTCCAGCTCACCACTAGCAGGTATCCTGAGGGCTCTGGGCTCCCAGTACGACAAGCTCTGGTAAAAGTTTCTGAGCTGCAGGAGACAGCCATTGCGACTTCCCATAAACTTCTCCCAGTTTGGTTTTTAACCAAATGTACCTTTTCTGCCTTCACACCATTGCCCTCAAGATCAGAAGGTGGATCCCAAGCTGAAAAGAGGGCAAAAGGTCAACTTGCTCATCAATGCACTTGGAAATAGATAAATTAAAATAAAACAGCAGAATTCATTGCAAACCCCACCACCTTCTTCCATTTCTTCAAACAGTTAATTAAACTGCAAAATCCCCAAGTTGGTTTATGCAGGAAGAAAACTCAAACCAAAACATACACAAGGTGTTTCATCCCTAACGAGGATGAGGACAGTCGGTGATCAGATGAATAACCTTCCATGTACTACCGAGGGCTCAGACTATGAATCTGATATAAGTAGCTGGGTGTGCCATAACTGCAGAATCAGCATCTTGTTTTGAAAGGACTCCTGCAAATCCTGCAGGAACATTTCAGTACTAGATGGTGTTGCTATGGGCACCAAAGGGAAGCTTAATATAAGAGAAACTGTCTTAAGAATTCATGGGGGATGGGTGTAAACAGTATGTGTACATAGGAAGCGGAATGTCCCTGGCACTAAAAAGCAAATAGCATTTTTGGGTTTTTAATGTTTAGCTAATAATATTTTAGGGTAGGTCTTTCCAGAGGGACAATTTAAGTTGGTACCTCTTTTTCAAGTTTCTTGAAGAGAAATATCGGTAAATAGATGATTGGTATATCTGCGTCCTGTGTAGCAGAAGCATAACAAAATCTGGATGCTACAGATAGATATAATTTCTCTGTAAAAACAGATGTTAAAAATGGGAACTGAAAATTAGGGAAATTGAAGAACTGCAGTTGTCTCTAGTATTCGGGAAAGAGGATGCCACTCTGCATTTGAGTACTGTTCAAACTTTATTCAGGAATCACATTGGCAAGGGACAGCCAGATGATTTAATTCACAGCTAAATTTCCCCCTTTCTGGCTCTCTCTCTGCCAGTGTAGACTACCTAAGTAGATGAAAAGAACGAAAAAGTACCCACAGTAGAATAACTGCAAGTATATCTCAAGACAGACAAAGAGAATGCAAAATTAAATTCTTGATGTGAAAAGAATGGGACAATGAGCCTCTCTCCCCAAGATACCTTTGGAAAGGATTCCATTTCAGTGCTTTCTTTCTTACTTGCTTGCACTATTTTCATCGATGCATACCAAAGAAAGCCTGAAAGCTTTTTATTATTTCTTATTTTCTTCTACTTTTTAGTATGTGGTAAAAGTTCTTGTTTTAAATATTATTTTCCTGCCAATGTTAAGGCAGTTCCCATTTTTCTAGTTTGTTTCTGACACCTAGCTGTGATCAACAATGCTTCTCCACTGAATCATTTCTTTCATCTATTCAGCTTCTGTTATTTCCCTTATCTCATCTCCCCCCTTCACCAGCTTACCTCTCATTAACCCTCAGGGTTCCAAACATATTGTATCTCTTCCAAATACACATGTTTTTATTCAGACTTAAGTCATTTTTGCTTGCTAGCTTCAGTTTCTATAATTCCCTAATAGAATAGCTGTGTGTAGTACATACTCTTTATGGTATGGTGAACAATAAACCAAGACATTAATTTATATTTGTGCATTGTACACCATTCCACTTCACCTTTTCCTCCTCTGAATTGATAGTCAGATAAAAATCTAATTCTTTTTAATGTAAGAAATATAGTTCAATCCACATGTAAAAATCTGCTTGACTAGCAGTTTTGTCTGACCAACAAAATTAATATTTTCTTGGAGTCTCTTTAACCCATTGCAGTATATTTAAAATCATGTTCTAACTTTCCGAAGTAGTGGTTGTGATACATTAAGCTCAGTTTCTGCTACTTTAAGACACACAGGAGGTTTCTAGGAAATAAACACTCTTTTACCTACACTAATGTATTTATGGCTTGTTTTCAGATGTACAATTACCTTCACTTTTCTGAGGATGAAAAATAAGCAAAATCCAAGAGATTTACCACCTGAGTTTTAGCTATAACTTTTGTGATTGAAACAGGTGAAAGCAGCTGGAAGTATATGCAACTATTCATGCAGACATTCCTGTCTGCTATCCCTCCAGTTAGTTGTGTAACCCAGCTCCAACCATGAAGGCAGATAAAATTCATATGAAGTTTTTGGAAATGTGTGTTGTATAGCATGAGGTGAGTGTGGAATTTCAGATATACATGAAGAAAGCTCATTGCTCGTACTGGTAAATAAAATACCTCTGTCAGTAAGCTTACACAGGCATCTATATTTAAGAAAAATTAAAGGAGATATGTAAATACAGGGAGACTACATAAATAACTTCAGAATTCATCATGGTTGCATAAAGAGAGCCTATTTTGGAAAAAAACATTTGTTCCTTGCTATTCTATATGTTATTAGCATTGCCTCTAAATAGAGGTTGTTCAAGAACCATAGAAAGTTAATACAATGCTGTGTTAATACATTAATGGGTGTATTTATTGGAGCCAGGTGGAAGTTTCTGTGCGTGAATGTCTCAACTTCAAAACTTAAAGTAGGATGATTTGATGTTTATAAAATATAAACGACTCTTTTAATTTAGGCAACATTTATCCTGGTTTTATTGTGTAAACTAATCATTATCACTTGACTGTACAAAATATAAAAAGAAAAATCCACAGAAATTAATACATCTTTCATATTTCTTAATGAAATGTTTATACTGATTTACGGTAAACTTTTTCAAAATTCAGTAAGATTTTAGCACAATTCAATGCAGTCTTTTAAGCAAAAACAAATTACACTCAAGAACATTCTCATAGATAATAAAAATAATTGCCTCCACTAAAAATTTCAAGTTCGTGCCAGATACAAAATAAATATTTAAGTTACATTTTGTGCAAGTAGTCCTTGCTAATTTAATCCTTAGAGATACTCAGTCCTTTATAACTTAATCACTCCTTCATCTTGTATTTATTACTTCAAATGGTTAGTTTTCTATTACAGAGGAACTTATTGCTGTATCAAAGGCTTAATTGAGCTCCTTTTAAAAAATCCTGATTGTCACTATAAAATCATGCATCCACAGTAAGTGTGTTTATAGAGAACTTACAGCTTTAAATTTCACTTAGAAAAAAAGCCTTACACTTTCCTGCAGGTTCTGAATGCAGATTTACTATAAAATAAGTGAATAATAATACCAGGTTATTTTGGAAAGTGTTCTTTCATGCAATCCCTGCATTTAGCACAATCCCAAAATGGCAGCCCAACAGGTGGTCCTTTCATAGCCTTCAGCCCAAACAATTGGAACAAAAAGGACACCAAGAATCGAATGTTCTTCAGGATTTAAAAAGCTGTTCACTTCCCTTTGTTCATTTTCAGATTTAGCCATGTTCATTATTGTTGAGCCACAAATGCAGGACATTCTTTTTTGACATTTTGCCATAAATAGACACTGACTGGGGCTGACTAGCCAGCTAGCTGCTTTGTCACATGCAAGCGGAAACTACTTCACAAAGCGAATGCATTCTTGGTGACTCAATGGCCCCGGCAAGCACCGGTTGTGACATGCGGCAAATCTGGCAAAGTCTAGGTTAACAAAAGTATGGGTGACAAAGGCTGAAGTTTCTCTTCCTATATTTTCCTCCACAGTAAGTATTTAATTCTGGCCTAATGAATTTGCCTGGAAGATTGGGTGACATTGACAGCCTCTTGAAACTCTGAAAATATACTTTTGCATTGTGGGCTCTCTTCGGAGGGAACTGTTAGTTAACTGGTAATGACAGACTTCAGGGTGAAATCTAGGATGAATCTTGCTTCTCTGTATTTTAAAAGTTGTGAAAGTTTCTTGTTACAGTGATCTCAGTCTCAGCATCCATAACAAAAGATAGGTCTGGTCCTGTGGGTCTTTAATGATGCAAGCAGCCCTTACAGCTGCCTTCACTGTGCTGCAAGGAATTACTCTCACAAGTAATGGGCGTAGAAGCACAGATCAAGCTTTTTCCTTCATATGTATGAATAAGTGTGTAAAACACATCTTGTAAAAAAGGCAGAGCTATCTATAACAGTGTCTAACTATTCAAGAAAAGTGACTTTATCTTCCTATTTTTAAATTGCCGAGTCAAATACTCTTCTGCTACTGTGTATTTTAAATGGAGTACACGCAGTGTTTTGTTTATTTTTAGTTTTGGGTTTGATTTTTGTCTGCTTTTTAAATTTTTTGACATCTCCTGGCAAGTTCAAAAATTCCAGGGTCTCCCACTGCTTTTACCTTGGAGATTTTCCAGTGCTCATCCAAGTCTGGGGTTTCTGACCCCTGCTTGGGATGTGGATGAGACCTGTATTTGTAACAGCCCTAGTGTGTGGGATGAAGGTTTGATACTAGACTCTTGTTAACCTATTAGATTGAAATTAGACCCTGTTAATCTCTTACTTTCAGCATTAAATTTTTGGTGGAAAATGTGACTTGCTTCCAACTGTCTTATTTATATCTGCATCATAGCTTTTCATAAGAGATTAGTGCATTTTAATTTTAAAACATCTACTCGAAGAATTGCTTACAAAAGTTTAAAATTATATTGGGTCACTGCTGATAACAATTCCAGCACAGGCACAAGGAAAAATGTCTCTCAAGCCCTACTGCTGCCAAAGGCAACCTGTAGGTAAAGACAGTCTTGCCTATCTTAGTAAGGTAGCAGCTATGCTGAGCAGTGAATTTTTGCTCCTTAGTTCAGAAGTCTGAAATCAGCAATGGAAAAACTCAGTGTTAAATAGGTTAGTGAATGAAGCCAATGTTCAGTGCTGTTTGTCATCCAGATGTTTGTTTCATGGTTTACCTCAGCCCATTGTATGTAGAGGGACCAGTTTATAAATGAATGAAAGAGTGAAAGCCAAGACCTGCTGTTGACAACCTGAAGATACTTGGGCAGACTCTTCATTGCAGGTCTTCCCTTCCAGGGAAAACCTCCACTGGGGTGTTTTCCTTGCAAACCTTCACGGAGTCCTCACGGTGTTCCTCCGAAGAAGGAGGCTCCTGCCTTTCTTTGTAGTATAGAAGCAAATTTTTTCAACTTTTGAATATATCCACATAAAATCCATAACCCTCATAGATTTCAAGAGAAACCAGTTAGTAAAATGTTTAGGCAACAACCAGTCAAAATGATTATTGGGTGCTAAATGATGAATAAGCACTGTAAGAGGATTTTGGTTTATTTCAACCACAAAATACACACAGACCAGAAAAGTTAGCTTGTAAAAAACCTCAGTAAAATAACACAGAAAAGGGACTCAGTGCTCTTTCCACTCTTATCTTTATTTTTAATTTTATTCTAGTATCACTATCATTCCAAATTTCCCTAACAACTTGATTTTAAATCAAGATAACTTTCATTAAGAAAGTATTTTTATAAAACAGATACCTACATTCTTCCATACTAAAGTCCAAGTTCCAAGTTAAAACTGGGAAAAAAATAATTCTGTTTGTGTAGGAGGGCTGATTTAAGGGAAGAAAAATAAGGGTTACAGGACACAGAGAAATTTCACTAGAATATATCAAACAGCACTGAAAGTCAAGTAATGGGAAGGTAGAAGAAGGGAAGCATCCAGCTTTACCTCCCTCCAGAAAGCAATAAGTCTCTTGCAAATTCAGCTGTCAGAAATGATTGCTTTGTTTTCAACAAGTGGCATTACTTCCTCTTATACTGGAATTAAAATTGATTGAAATGGATTCATTACTTTTCAATATTTTCCACGCTCCTTCATCACTTTCAGTTTGAAAACACCATTTCAGTGAAACAAGCACAGATAAAAACAGCATATGTTTCTGGGTTTTGTTTTTGTTTCTTTCTTTGAGACATCAAAGTATTAAGATGAGATACTGGCATAGTAGTTTATTTTCCTTTAAAGAAATTCTTTCAGAAATTATGTCTTGCTTGGGGAATGGTTCTTTTAAATTTTTTTACTGATTTTCCTGGGGGGTGCGGGGGTGGAAAAAGGTAACAGAATAACTATAAATTCTTAAGCAGCCACACAGAATGGTTCAAATCAGGACAAAAGTTTTGCTATGCTGCTTGAGAGGATTTCCCATTTGAAGTCTGGTTCCTGCTTTCGGACTCACCTGAATGAAGGGCAGTGAGCAAGTGGTGATGCCAAGTGGTGGGACTGGCCCAGGAGCGAAGCCAAGCAGGACAAGAAGCCTGTGATAGGCAGTGACCTGCAATGGAAAGCAGAGTGCACTGATGGTTCAAGGAGCTCATGACAACATTTAATGCTGAAACCACCTGCAGCGTAGCTCTGCCTGCACTTCTTTGGTTCCAGCAGCTGTAAAACTGTGTTTGTTTGGATTCAGCTGCAGCACCAGTTTACCTAAAGTCTTGCAGCAGCAGATCACAGTATAATTCAGGCATCTACTCTGTAGGATTACTAAGAAAAGATCGTATTAGAAAGTGTGCTTATTCTTTTCCCAGATACATTATATGAAAACACCATTTTAAGTGTAGGACCCAGACACATCCCTAACATTTCTTGATCTATCATGACAGCAACCTTGACCTAAGTCTTTAGGATTCCTATTTACTTACAGGAAACTGATGGACAAAGCATGGAAAAATCACATGGTTTGCACAAAGCTTCACCAGTAACTTGTGGATGTGGAAAGCACTGCTAAATCTCAACAGAGAATTGTAACCATCTTTTCTCCCAGAACATAGAAGTTTGTATTTAGTCTAATTGAAGTCTTTGCATTTCAGTGTTTCTACCCTCTTGTATTTCAGGCCTTTGCTGACTTTTGTTCAACTGTAGAACCCCATGAAGCCAGAGTGTGTTGCTTTAAAACAGAGACTAGCATGTCATCCCTATATAGACCCACCATTGAAGTCCAAGGACTTGCCTTATCCCAGTGGGCTTTTTCTTATGTTCTAGTAATGAGAAGATCACCAAAGCATGGCAAAAAAGGGAGGATGAAGGCAGTAATCTGAGCAAGTGAGAGCAGATGGGAAAGGGAGCAGTGATTGCATAACTAGATTGTCAAGAATGGGAGTGACTAAAATAAATACAAAGCAGCTGGAGTCACAGGGAACATTCTAGGATAGGGTGAGAAGGAAGGCAGGGTTTCTTGCCATGAAGGTATGCCATGTTCTTGGTGATTAATACGTGCTAAACCTGTTTTTCTAAATCTTGCTGTAGTAAATTTTTTTCCTCAGAAGGACACAAGTAGGCAATATTCACTGTTGCCACAGAACACTCTTTGAACAACTGACAAAGTGAAAAGATATAACAAATATTTTGTAAGAAAATCTGTGGAGTTACAAAGATGACTGTATATAACAATCTCCATAAAAAACTAGATTCTGAAGCTGATTCCTTTCTCAGTTAATCCTACAAGAGCTCTGAACCTTCATTATAAGCTGCAACATTGATATTACTTGAAAGAAAATTGGTTCCTGAAGCCTGTAGTCATTGCAGGCAGAATCATGGAGCTCTGTGTTGCTAGGAGTCAGAAACACCTTTTTCTGAGACATTCTGAGGGACTAATAGTCTGGTTTTCTTCTGCACAGAAACAGCTCTCCTCTATGCATTTAATGACCTGATAACCCTTAGACTTCTTGGTGTCTGTGCAACCTGCAGCAGCCTGTCAGAGACATGTAACCAAAATTGGTTCCTTCCTCTCCTGTCAGACTGCTGCTTTGTTGTTTTCATCTCCTCTGTGCTAACAACCCTTCTGTGTAGCATCCTACAAGGTCAATCTCTGGCACTCTCCTTTGGCACATCTTGTGTCATCCTGGTCTCTTCTCTACCTGTACAGCTATGTGTGCTGGGTAAGTGTCTTTTCTGCAGCTCCAACACCTGGAACAACCTTACTTTGTCTCCTGTTGACTCTCTGTCTTATTTCAAATTGTATTTGAAATAGCTTTTCACCTTTGCTATTTCTATTTTTCCTCTTTGCTGCTTGTTGGACTTGTTAGAGGCACTCAGTGAAGCACTTTGGCACGGCTAAAAGACAAGTCCATATACACATGTCCTGTATTAAACTGGAATTCGCAGGCCAGAACAGTTTGTTACTTGATACGTGTTATTGTAAAAGCAAGCAGAGAAGCAGCACTCCCTGTGAGTTCAGAACTGATGCTTCCCTCAACCTGTGCTGGAGGTTGTGTCAAAACTGTTTCTCCATGTTGCAATTAGCCTCAGCAACTTTTAACATACTGATTTTTAAATGCTCTCCATTTTGCAGTGGTTTTCCTCCTTTGCTGTTTGGGACATGTATTAATGAAGAACTGTGAGTGTGAGAGGACAATGTTTCTCATCCTCACAACATAAGAAATGTTTTTGTCATAAGCCATCGCAATGTCAGTGAAGGTTTTCCACTGCACTGGAGAATTCCTGTAGTGTCTCATATTAAACTATGGTAGATAATTCAGCAAGTGTGATGTTGCACCTTACAGCTGAAGTTACAAGCAGTACAATCTGTTTAGCTGTGTAATTTGAACAGGCTGCCTTCCCACAAGGGGAGTTTAGTCTGTGTTAAACAGAAGGCTCTTTCTGCCCTCCTATCCCATTTTATGATGCTACACTTGGTGGCAACAAATTCTGAAAAATTAATGTGTACATGAAGGCAACAATCCATATATTTTCTTTCTTTCATGAGTTTTGTGCAAAGGCTATTGTTCAGGATTTGAGCTTGTTTGATACTACACACTTTCTTGGCCTGAGAAGTGTCTGGTTAGTGAAACTCCTTGTTAGTTTTCTTCAGATTTATTAGTGGTGGCTGCTGTGACTGATGACAAAATGAATCTCCTCCAAGATGGTCAAGCAAAACGGTATACTTAAGCAAACATCTGTAGTACGATGTGTACAAATTGCTGGCATGAAATTGTGCCTCTCATTACTGTAATAACTGCTGACATCATGCTTTCTTGCTAATATACAGGTTACATGCATGAAGCTATATAAAACAGAGGTTAGAGTACTAGGTAATTGATGGCACTTTCTTCATTCTTTGAATGATTTGGATAATTCAGGGTCTGGTGTTGACAACAATTCTTCTATATAAAGACAGCTACAGTGCAGGTTCTTCAAACTACTTCCCATATACCCAGAAAACTCAGAAATAAAAGAGAGCAAGAGCTAGGTTTACAGACCAGCCCTTGGTAAAGATTTGCTTGTGCTATGTGTCTTTTCTAGGAAGCAGCTAGCCAGATTCTATTGGTCTTCGCAACTCAAAGGGGAGTGATGGCTTCTACCAAATGCAAAATTCTGTATGTATAAACTGAGTATAAAATAATGTAGCATATGCATGTACATGTGCATAGAAGACTATGTATTATAGACTTACTAGAATTATCATAGAACAGGCTACAGAGGCATAGCTGTTATTCTCTCACAAGTGTAAGTAGGTGTATAATTCTAGTTTTGAGCCAAACGAGTTTGTGATTTAGCCTGGCTGTTGCTACAAAAACTTCATAACAGAGCATGCTGTAGAATCGGTAAAATGGGTCATTTATTATATTTATGTATAAACAACTTATTTGTATTCATAGTAGATTGTCTCCACAAATCTATTCTTGTCTCAGAGCCAAATAGAAATTTAATGTCATTGTTACGTTTAGGTGAACATCACGCTCTTATATTCCCCTCTGTTTGGCCTTGAATAAAAATCAGAGCAACAATAATATAAATGGTATGAAAGTAGTCATGAACAGTAGCCCATCTGTACTGGACAGAATTCTACAAATCAATTAGATGGTCATAAAAAGCTAATCAGATGTGGATGAATCAACTGTGGAAATAAAATAGATTGAACTCTTATGTTTATTGTTCATGTAGAACCCTTTTTAATAATCAAGATGGGTAAATTACAGTAATTAACCTTTAAAAATTTAGATGATTTCTAAATAATAACTTCAAACAATGCCTATTCTTTTCATTGTTATTTTTAAGTGTTTTCCCCATGACAAGGCAGTTTCATTACAAGATCTACAGAGGCAGTTGTTTTGTCATTGTGTTTTCTTTTTTCTTATTTCTCAGTCATTAGACTTTCTACAGTACATAGTCCCACCTCTCCCCCATCAGATAGCACTTGAAGTCAGAAGCAATCAAATTCATATATCCTAGGAAGCAATATTAAGAAAACTTGTCTCCTGGAGACCACTTGAGTTGAGTCTCACTGCTCTTGGGCAGGATAGATTATCTGACAGGTCACCAAATCCTATTCCTAGCCATAGGAGCATCTTCTCTGGGTTAGGGCAATGGTGGCAGCAAGGCAATGTGTAGCCCAAGGTTTTTGGACAGGTTGCCTGGATCCTTAGCAACCCACAGGGCTGGGGATATTTTCATGCACTTTCTGCCATACTTTGAGGCAGCAAGGAATTGTGAGAGGATTATATGGGTTCATGCCATAGCATGACTGAAGAGAGATCCCTACAGCTACAGAAGCCTGGAGTACCCAGTAAGTCTTCAACAAGAAGGGTTAGGGCAAACAATTGCTTTTATGGGGGGAGGGAAAAAGTTATCTATAAGGGAATCTTTCTGTAGACTTTTTTTTACCTCCTCAAAGCCCTCTCTTCAGGTCTTAATTCAGGAGAGGATGGCTCAGCATCTGTTAGTGTAGAAATCACTTTCTTTGTTCTCACTGGTGCAAATTATTTGTAAACTGGTCAAATATATTTTTATTCAGTATTTTGACTACTTGTCCTTCAAATAATTCAGCTTTAGCATTCTGGGGTTAAAATTTCTCAGTGGTGTTGTAACATCTTAATTAAAACAAAAGAGATAACTTATGATGTATTAAAAATAAATAAATAATCCAGTACTGATCACAATACATTGGATGGAATGGTGAATGGTTTGAGTTTCCTAAATTACTGATATTACCTGCTGATATGAGGGCTGTTCAAAAGGGCACTTCACTTTTGGGTTTATTTATTAAAATCCTGCACTCAACTGTAAGAAATTAGCCTCCTAGAGATGAATCGCTCCCTACTCAGAGGAGCCTGAAGCAAGGAAACCAATCATGCACACACTGCAGAACTGCACAGTAACACAAGCTCCAATGTTTTACTACATCTCTCACACAAGGTGCCAAACAGCAGTGTGAAGCATTCCTAAGGGAGACAAATGTTCTTGGCTTAAAAGTGATGCTCTTAGATATTTTCCTCGAATAATTCATGCCAAATTTACAGTGCTGTACAATTATCCATTTTGTTACTGGAAGCCCTTAATAACTGAGATGAAGTGTGAAACACAGGCTACTGGACTCAGACAAAACCTAGAAAGATCACTAGATGAGCTTTCAGTTAAGCATAAATAAGGAGACGGAATGTCTCATTTTATCTGTGAATTTTACATATTGAAGCTGGGATTACAGTCTGTCTTGAGTTCTTGCAGAATAAAGCTATCCTTTCAGTTCTTGGTTAGCTACAGAGATTTTTAGCTTTTCCTTTAAAGCCTGCACCTTGAAAAGGCAAAAGAGATGCAGCTCAGGTAAATGCTTTGGCAGCCTGGAATGCTTTGCAATCTCTCTCCAGCAGGACATAATTTGGTCAATCTCTCTTTCCCATCTAGTTTACAGCACAGTAAGCTTGCTGGTTTTGGTAGCATGGAATAGTTGTACACTAGAAAAATGGTAAACCTATGCTGGGTAATTACGCAACGCAATTCCTAATTGCCTGGAATTTTAATACATATAGATTGGAAATGTATGGGAAAGGTGCACAGAATTTCCTCTGGACCTTGTGATATATGATCCTGCAATGGGTTTCAGTTGTGTTCAGTGCAAGAGTTCCTCACTGGGGAAACTTTCTATACAGAACTAATATTGTGTAACCCATTGAAAAAAAAATGGCCAGTCTCTTCGCAAACGAAGAACCGGGGAAGGTCTTTCCACCTTCCAGCCTGTGCATTGGACTTTTTAGGTGAGACACAGTGTGCGCGGAACTGAGCCCACCCTTTAATCCTGAGGTTCATCTGCCGGGGCCAAGCACGCTTGGACAGTGGCAGCAAGGTCCTCAGGACGTAGATGGATTGCCTTACAGGGCTAGCGAGCTCCATCTGCCCGGGGAGTGTCCTAACCGGGAATTGAACCCAGATCTCAGCGTTGACAACGCTGTGGTTTAGCCACTGCACCACCAGGGACACTCTGTGTAACCCATTACTGGGATTATGTATGCTGGAGGATGGTGAAATGGACCACACAAGAGACATACAAAAATGCATCTGTACAGTTTTATCTATGTATAAGTTCTTTTCTAGAGTGAATAAGCACATCTACCACTTCTTCATACAGTTCAAATTCAAACCTGGCCTTTTGCCAAGTAAGAGATGTTTCCATAGGAAGCAGCAGCCACAGCAGTGCTTCTCAGAAGACAGGCCTCTGGGTGCCAGGAGCAGCCTGACAAGAAAACATTATATAAGGGAAGTTATCCTCAGTGTTACGTATCTCTAGCTGGAAGCGGAGAAGGAAAAGATATGAGTAACAAAGATATAAAGTTCCCTACTTAAGGGCACTTCCATGCATCCTTTTGAAGGCAAGAGTGTAGCTCAGCCCAACATCACTAAAAAGGTGTTGGTCAAGCTGTTGAGACATGTCAACAACACAGTAAATACTACTTCTGTATTTACTTCATCTGCAAGCTACCTTTCAGACTACATCAGCTACTGCAGCCCCACTTCTCAGCCAGCACTGTAGTGCTTCAGGTGCAGAGAAAGAACAGCATAATTGGTAGTTCTGGAGAATGGATGGTGTAAGAGGTCTATCCTGCATCCACTTTATTAGGGGGCTGTGGTGGATTGGGTATCTCACTTCTTTCTGAAGAAACAGTCTCTACAGTAGAAGTTAATTGTAGGAGGTCAAGCCCAAAGAGACAAGCAAACAAGGATAAACTGGTTAAGACCATTAGTATTGAACACGAGAAGAGTCTTGTTCCTCTGTTCCTTTATGCATACAAGTCACCTGGCAGAGGCAGGAAAACTTCCAACAGCTGGGCAGCCCTCTGAAATATGCAAGTATTTAACATCTGGCTCAGAGCAGAGAATATCTTTCCAATGATTTTTTATAGTACAGGAACACTGGCACTAAGCAGTCAAGAAATTAAGAACTTGAAACCAAAGAATGGCAAAGGACTAGTAACAAAGCAAGACAAATACCATGACATTTTTCAAGCTTATCCATAGCAAGTTATTTGATAAATTATATAGGGTTATTACCATTCAGAGTACATCCATCATCATCTCCTTAGCTATTGTCATGCTACAATGTATCTTCATTGTGCTTTTAAACCTTAACTGCTATGTTGCTGCCATGTTAATAGAGAAGGAGAGTTCCATGGCAAGAGATCTTTCAAGTAGCAGGCAATTCACTACCAAAAAAGCCACTTTGAAACTGCTAATGCAGTCTTTGTAACCAGTCTCTCTTGAGGAAATCACCTTCCCAGAAGCATTAGCTGCAGTTGCTACAACAAATGTTAGTCTAGATAAGAACATGGGAATCACAGAAAATGCCTACTATGATTCAAAGACTGTGTCCAGTCAGTGCTGCTCATAACACCTGTCACAGACAGTGATACAGGGACATCAATGGCATGATTGCTGTAAGCAGAGTAGTTAACATAAAACTCCCTCTGCAACAGTTACTTCTCTTCTAAATTGGAATAAAGACAGTAAATAAAGAACTTGTATAAATAAAAAATGGTTTATTAAAACAAACAAAACCAAAGTGTCACAACCAAATCACTTCAGTGTGAAGGCAAAGGTCTGACTTTATTTAAACTACATAGGCAGCATCCATGCTTCAAAAGTCATGTAAGCATGCAAACAGAAGGGAAATTGGTGCCTTGCTGGCATGCTCCTCAAAATCTCCCCTCTTTAGAACATATTGAGGTTTTTCAGCAGAGTATGAAGTTTGAATTCACACAGGACACTGAGGAAATGAGGAACTGTTGTTTTTATTTACACATATAGGATTTCCATAACCACCTGTCAAACAAATGCAATTTGCGGCATTTCTAACAGCTGTGAAAATGGCAAAAAATACAGGAAAAAAATGCAGGTAAGCATGCATACTGCAAGGTTTTTTGCAATCTTTTTTCCCTGAAGACAGTTTACTTCTGAGGAAGTATTTAATTTTTTTTCACAAGTATATGCAAACTACTTCGGTGAAAAGTACTCAAAAGAAAGCCCTTTTAAATACTTAGTCATAAAGAATTACATGAGAGATATAGCTTTTGTATGCAGGTTAAGACTTTCCAGATACGAACAATGCTGCAATCCTCCTTTACAACAGAAGGGAATGGATTATTAGAATGATATTCCTGAAACATTCTTCATTTTAAAGTAACTATTTCATTAATAAGAATGCTTTTAAATGAGTTATTATGAAAGAAAGCTTTCAAGATCATTATCTTTCAAGGAGCTTATATGCATACTTGCTCTTCATTGCTAAAGTCATACCCAATGCACACTACTCAAGTCTATGGTTTATGTGTAAAGCATGATGAAGATTCTGAAAAGATTTTTTTTATCGAAGAAACTGCTCAGGCTCCTTGGACTTGGTTTCTTTCGTTTTCCTCAGTAATGCCTGTTTTATAGCATTGATCTTCTCATCAAGTTCAGCCAATGAATAGTTCTGCTAAAAGAACAAAATAAAAATCACAATCATTTACATCTTGTAATTGCTAGAGAAGTGGCCTAGCACTTGATACTGGAGGTCACTGCATATTGCACAAAGTGACAGAAATACTTTTGCAGAATTGTCTGAATCTAGTCTTTGGCTATTTAAACATGAAAAAAAAAAAAAAAAAAGAATGTAAACTTAGAAGAAACAGACAGTCCTAATCATGGATCAATTGATATATCCATGCTACTTCTGTTAGATGCTTGTTTAGTCTGCTCATAAAAAACCAAGAAATCCTTTGATGTTAAAGCACCGGATGAGATTATATAGATCTCGCAGAACATGGGCTTTACAGCTGAAGGGTTTTTTCCTATTGTCCAACATCAAGCTCCTCTGTGCCTACTTAACTTGATGATATTTCGATGTCTTCTTACACAAACTGGTCATCATCCTTTTTATAAAAATAATTCACCCTATGCAGCATTTTTTTTTCCTCATGTAAACAAGCCTACTTCCTCAAGTCTAAGATGGCCCACATCCCATTCTAAGCATTGTCCCCAGTCCTTCTGTCTCCAAGTGTGATAGCTGGTAGCAGACAGCGTTCCAGCCACGGTCCCACTTGCTTCAAAGACAACTTCTCTCTTGTGGTCCAAGGCACACGGTTAATACATTCTCTTATGTGATGTGGTTGTGAAAATGGCAAGTTTTACTGACTAAAGTTAGCATCTGCTACAATGTTGGGTCCTTCTTTTGCTGAGCCAGCCATTTCTACTTTTGTCTCTTAATAAACCAATAAAACAAATTGAAAAATAATTTTTAAAATCAACAAAACCCACCAAACCACAAAACAAAACCAGAAGGCATTACTGATCAGAATACAGAAATTGCTTGTCACTCCCAGCTTGATTCACATCATTACAGATTTGTTTTATTCTGTCATCCTCCTAACTGATGAAAACACCAGCTTACCCTCATATAGATTGTTAGAAGACTCATTTCATTGTAACATCTATTACCTTTCTGACTCTTTCCCTCTTTATTTGCCAGCAAACTATCCAATACTGACAAAACTATTTCTGAGAACTCAGATATTTGCTTGGTAAAACTTCTGCTTATTTTTCACTCAAAACATCCTAAACTTAAGATAAACAAAAGTTAATAGCACTTACATGGGGAGGTTGAACCTTTCTCCTCTTGCCAGAACAGCTCTGAAGAAAAGACATAATCAAAACATATTTAATGTTGCACTGACAGAGGACCACAAATAATTCTGCAACAACATTGACAAGAGCCTTTAAAGTATAGAAGAACACTGACTGCCATTCCATTAATTAAAGAACTCTTTTTTATAATTAAGTACTTTGGCTCATAAGAAATACTACTGGAGAAAAGTCAGAACCTGTTCAAGCTTCTCCATGCTTGGCATTCAACAGCTACCAATTTAACTGAAGCTTCCTTCAGACAGAATTGAGCTTTGGAAATATTTATGCAAAACTTCAGATAAAATATACTAATTACTGTGCAACACTATTATTGACACCATCACAAATTTTTCTCCAAACCTCATTCTAGAAAAGACCCAAAATATTTTCCATAGAAATTTCAGCTTATGAAAGTGTATGTTTTAACTTATGGTTTTCAACAAGTTGAAGGAATAGCCTCACAAATAAATAACTTTATGGGTCTCCAATACAAATTAAAAAATGAAAAAAATTTATAATATTGCCATTGATTTTTAATTGCTGACTCTTCTTTGGCTGGTCTCAAGGAAGAAGATATAAATTAAAATATGATCAACAGTAAGAGTGATATTCTTACTGTTACATGTGGAAAGAAGAGCAAGATAACTGACAAGAAATTTCTACAGTCAAGTAGAGCCTAATGTAGCAACAACTAATGTTCTCTTTGTCCTGATATACTTTGGTGAGTGAAGGTTAAGGTGTACTATTCAGAAAGAGAACTCTTCCTGAAAACCAGAAACAAACTAACCTAAGTGGTAGACTCGCATGAATCCTTTCAGAAGTTATTCATGTAGCTGATTGTTAGTAATAAAATCATGTACAGAAGCCCAAAAGATTTCAGCTGATTTAAGCCACTAATGATTTGTATCAAAATCAAAACTTCAGTCAATTTTCTTGACATAAGAAACACTTCAGATTTTAGGGCAGAGGGGAGAAATCCAACCTCTGAGATATATTTCTTATGAATTAGTTCAGCTTGGGTGGATGCAACTTTTCCCCCCCAACAGATACTATTTTCATTTGAATGAGAAATTAGGTAGATATGAATATGAACTTGACTAGATGGTCAACACGTAATATAACCATTACACCAAGCCAGAGCTGTCTATTAAAAGTGTCTGCCCTACAACTCTTAAGTTTTTCTCTGTACATCAAAGATTTAAGCAAAAAAGGCCCAAATGCAATTGGGTATATCAAAAGAAGGTGAGAGAATTTCTTACTACAGATTGAAAATATTCAGGAGACAGTCCTTCCAGCTCAAGGATTTTATCTTCAAGCTTCTTAATTCTCTGATAAATGTCTCTTGGTACTGGACCACCTAAATACACCAGTACAAACAAAGAAATCAGGAAAAGCTCTTGAGTAACTTTTTAAACTAAAAATTGCAAATTTGACATGTGAATTTTTCAAGACCAGCTATCAACCAGTAGCTGAAACAAAATAAATGGATGGGATAACAAAAGGAAGGATAATTAGTATGATTCAGGGTAAAACCTAATTGATAAGCCAGTGGCAGTCACTGAAGGCAATAAGACAACTTCAGCATTTGGCTGAAGTATGTCTGAAAAGATCCCTTGAATAACTAATAAGTCTCACAATGCATTGATCATACATGAAACGTTAGCACTTCAAAACTGACAGCAGCATTAGAGAGGGCAGATAGGATGGCAGAGCACACATGAATTCAGCATTGATATCTAAGATTGTTCTGAAAGAAACCTATCTCCACTGGGCATCAGAGGTTAGAGGACAAGTATGAGTTGTGCTTGACAAAAAAACAGCATTTGCCTGGCCATAGGTGGGAGAACAGGGGTGGGGAATGTGTGTGTCAGATGGAATAAAGGGGGGGGGGGGGAAAGACCAAACAAACAAAAAAGCCCCAAGCTTCCCCAAGAACCAATCCCCACAAAAAACCCCAACCCACAACAAGACCTACAACCACCACAAAGATAACAGCAACAAAAAAAACACCTCAACCCATTTGCTGTATATATACTGTATATACTACAGCAGCTTGAGCTTGTTTCCCCATGTGAAAACAGAACTTACCAAAACATCAGTCTTGGCATCTTACTTACACTACACAGTATACTATAAACTGAAATAACTGTTTATTACAAGTACTGGCTATTTCACTTAAAATGACAGTCTGGTTCTGAACATTGACAACCAAAGCCTTAGTAAACTCTTACTTCTTGTCACCCCTTTCCTTTATTTCTGCGTCTTTTAGACAAGACAATTCTATTCCAGAAACTACTGAAATAACCACTAATGTTTGTGGGGTTTTAGTCATTTTGTCCCTTCAGAGAAACAATTTTTCAGGTAGCTTCCCTCCTTCAGTTCTGCTCTCTACTCAACACTCAGCAGCTACTAATTAAATTGGCTGACCTCTCACTCTTAATATTGCTTTCTCTTAATGTAAAGGGAAAAGAGCACTGCTAGCACTAGAAGAAGCTGTTCTGAGAAACAGCAGGTGAGTCAAGATTAACTCTTCTGTTGCCAGAAACAAAAACTGCTGAGCAGGTAGGTCAGGCATGTTACCTGCTCAGATTATTACTTTTCCCACAGCTGCTGGGATAAGCATCAAATAATCTTGAGAACTTCCCCATGGATGCTGATTTGGACAGCAGTTGAGTTGGTATTGCACACTTTCATCTTCTTACCCTATACTGTAGTTAAGCTGACCTGTTCCTTCAAACAAAATTATCTATCATCTATTATAGGCACAGTGTGGAAGCAAGGACCCCTCCTCAACTACCTCCAATCATTATCCCAAATACACACAAACTGCAGAGCTACTACACATTGTCACCCTAATACTGGTCAGCCACTTCCAAATTTTATTTCCATTCACAAAAGTCAGCTTATTTTTCAGACAGCTATACAGCTAAGCATGAAGCTCCGACTGCTGCCTCAACTGTACCCAGGCATATCCTACTCTCCTTGCTGCCAGAGGACTTTAATACAGTAGATATTCAGAGGAATCTAGTAATCTAGTGAATGTTCACCATAATCCTAGAGAACGGGTTGGTATCTATTCAGTATTCAGAAGACAAAAAAGTCAAGTGTGTCTGCAGTGTGATGTGTAGAAATTTCACTTTACTAGATGAAGATCTGGGCTTCTGTTCTGTTTTGTAAACAATTTTCAAGAAAAATACAAATTCCTCCTTGACAAGTGCCTCACTGATTTATATTATAAAAAACTGGGGCTGTGGTAAGGAAAACAACTACCTAAAACACGTCAGTAGCCTGGTGGCTACAGCATTTATTTTAGTGAAAGGTGGGGACCCAGTTTGCATGGCTTAAGTACTGAAAACAAGCTTCCCAGATTCTGAGAAATAAGCTTTACACCTGATTATTTCAAGAATCATCCACTATTAGGAAAAGCTTTCAGTTGTTCTCTGGGTTGATTCTACCCTCAGATCACAAGTTATCCATGATGCAGCACTGAGTCCTAACCTCAGCTTTTCCTGTTCAGTGGGTGAAGACAGGACGACTCTGGCGGCTATGAAGAACTCCTACCACCAAATATTCCACATTGTCTTAAATCCTGTTCTGAAGTGCCTCTCTCATTTGCCACCACATAAAGTGTACATTTACTAACTCAGCATCCCAATTTGGGCTTAAACCTGGGTACATGGGGTGACTAAACCCTTCAGTGGATCTACCCAGTATTTTCCAGTAACAATTTTTATAGACTTTCCCTGTTTTACCACAGTAATGATAACTGTAGTATAAACTGGCACACCAATATCAAAATTAAAACATGATACAAACCTGACTGTAACCGTAAATGTGCTTCAATGTTTTGCAATCTCTCCTCAACAGCTTGGTTTCCACAATCATGCATGTGTAGGCTGGCTTTGTGACTAGACCCAAGTGCTCCTTCAGACCTAGTCTGAGGTCCATATGTATTTACTACCCTAGAAACTAGGTAAAGAAAACACAAATTTTATACATGAAACATATATATATATATATATATATATATATATAAGAATCAAAATATTCAAACATGAAAACCTGTGTTAAATCAATTTCACACAAGTCTCTCATATGAAAGGTCCCACATGCATTAAGAACAAAAGTTGAAGTAAAAGTTCTTTTCCTATTTTTTTGCATTAGCAACTAAACAAAACAAAAATCTAGGACTTTACTTTGCATACCTAAAAGAATTACTCAGACATTCACATAGAATAGCAGTATCAAGAATTTGTCATCAGCTGCTGATAAATAGCAGAAACCTTGATATCTATGTCAGCAGTTGCACATGTGAGCTGTTGTGAATGCAAAGAAGAGGCCAGACCAAATATTACAGGAAGCATCATAAATACACGAAGACATGGGCAGGTAAACAACTAGAAGAACCAGTACGAACCTCAGCAAGGAAGTTCACTTCTAATCTTTGTTATTTGGGTAAAAGCTTTAGTGACTCTACAGCTGATTCTGGATCTAACTTTTACCCATGCTGAGCCATGTCTTCATCAGATAATTTTGATCACTTCTCTTTATGTCACAGTCATTTTTTAAGTCTTTCCTGATACAACTGCTGCAGCGTACTGTAGACTTAAAGGCTTTGCTGACAGCTCCAGACACTGAAGCACACACACACACACCCCTTCTTACTCAATATTTCATGAAGGCTACATGCTACATTCTTGCTTTAGTTTATGCTGGTTTTATTTCCAATTCCTTTCTATTCTGTCTATTCATGTTTCAGTTATGAACTGTTCCTTGAAGTGCAAACCATCACAATGAGTCCGTTTTTTAAACTGAGTGCACCACAGTAGTGAAAGATTATAAAATCAAACTCACTTTCCCATCTCCCTCTTAGCTCACCAGACCTTTCAATACCTATCATTGTGCTTCACAGTATTATTCTGAATTATATAATTCAGAACAATTAATTGGTTTTTAGAACCAATATCAAGTGGATAACTGAATACTACCTCTCTCAAAGTAGAGACGAGGGTTTCATTCTCATTTTGGTTTTTTTTTTTTTTTTTTTTTTTTTTTTTTTTTTTTTTTTTTTTTTTTTTTTTTTTTTTTTTTTTTTTTTTTTTTTTTGTTTGTTTTGTTTTGTTTTTTAACAGGGTAAGTCGTGTACACCTAGAGAGCAGCACATGAAGAAGCAGTATTTTATATATAACTTCTGTTGGACAACTATTTCTATACTATTTACTCTTTTCTGAAAGTTAATGCAGTGGTAAACTTGTCACTTCCTGTCACTTCCCATAAACCTATGTCTTGGAACTTTCACTGTGTCCCAAAACTATTTTCTATTTCAATACATTACACCAATAATGAACAGTACTCTATTTAATTTCCATTCACTAACTGAACTTCTGGCTTCACCTTCAAAGAAAAGCTAAGAATTGTTCAGCTTCTCTGCCCTGCTTTATCTTTTGCACATTTCCTTTCAGACAATGAAAACAGGCTATTTTGTTTTGGTCTTTAGTGCCTAACCCTTAGTTTAGTGAAGCAGATAGATTGAAAACCTTGGAGACATAACTGAAGATGTCAAATTATTCACTAGAGTAAAAAATCAGTAAGTTTGTATTTTTGAGCATTATACAAAAAGTTCTGAAGTAAAAAATTCATCAATGCTATTATATTTGGACAATTAATAAAACTGGTATTAGAAGATTTGCTTACCCTTTATATGGCTTTTAAATCCAGGATAGGGTGTGAAAATTGCATCTGTTCTGGCACAGCTATTTTCTAAATAAATAATAATATAGAAAATTAGGTCCTAATTATGCATTTATAATTGAAAATATTCTAACCACCATCAGCTCTGATGCTTTTAACAAATCTAATTAAAATGTTTCAGACAATAAAAACCATCAGATATACTTCATTCATTCTATAAAAACTTGGCCATTAATAGTTTCATACACTTGCATGGACCTACTGGTTTTATTGGATAAGTCTCTCATATAAATGTGTGCACACATGTGCATAAAAGTTTACTGGATCAGGACTAAATTTACATGGTTCTAACTTCTCACTGTGTTTCTCTGTAACTTATTTCTTTCTTCCTGTACAGAAGCCTTTTTCCTGCTTACTAGTGTTATTTTGGTTTTATGCCCTTTTCTGAAACCATTCTCCTATTTTTAGACTGATCTAGCATACTCATCAGCATTCTTTTCTAAGCCTTCCTGCATTTATTCTGATGCCTGTGATTTATTGCATTTGTTAGCCATAAAAACCTACAGTAGAGACCATCTCAGTTTATTCTAATGTTTACATTTTAAACTGTGTTCATATAAATTAAAGCTTTACATGTATTTTATTATGTCTGAACATATCAAGAAATATCTTACAATTTCTTCTGTATGTAATTAACAATTTCAAGAATCAGTATTTTACTATCTAGCATATTCTACTAGACTTCATAAGTCATTTGAATTCCAACTAACATTCAAGGAATTAAACTAAGAAGCTTATGGAACAATACACATTGATCTCCAAGAGCATAAGTAC
This sequence comes from Empidonax traillii, assembly GCF_003031625.1. Taxonomy (NCBI): domain Eukaryota; kingdom Metazoa; phylum Chordata; class Aves; order Passeriformes; family Tyrannidae; genus Empidonax; species Empidonax traillii. The sequence goes on from NW_020955267.1 coordinate 133,520, forward strand.
ATTAGAGAGACAATGCACATCTGGGTTCACAGGTACTTAGAAAATGTCTTCATACCACTTACGTATCTAAAAGTGTCCTCACTTGTAAGATGCATTTGCCTACACGGTTACTGATTGTGTAAACGGAATCCAGTCTACTAGATGGATTTAAGATTGTTTGGTTACAGATACAGCCAATTATACCAGGTAGTGTATGTAAAACACCAACAGCATGAGCAATGTTAAAAGGAAAAAGCTTTTCTAAGTAGCTAGTAATTCAAATTGATTGTAAAAATACTTCTTTTTAATTTAACTAGCATTAAATTAACTTCAGTTGGGATATGCAATTCACAAGACATTTCTGAATTGCAATTCCATTTACTTTGGAGGAACACCTAGTTAAGCACTGGGAACAATTACTACAAAATCATCTGATCTACGATAGAAATTCTTAAAATGAACACAATAATAGCTATAATCTTTCTGTATGAGATGCATTAAATACGCATTAAATATCCAGTGACTACTTTGTTTTTCTGACAACTGCAGTGCACATGCAAGTTCCTAATTTTAAAGCAAAGTTACTCATAAAAGAAAGTTCAGTTTTAAATATAGATTAGTGCTTTTGAAAATAAAAAATTAATAAAGAAAAAAACCCACACAACTTAAATTGCTATGAAGATTAAAGTCTGGCTAGCCAGTTACCTTGATTACAATCAATAACATTGCAAAATTCCCTGACATTATTTTCATTGATCTCAGCTTGTTTCCTCTCGATGAAGGCTGATATCCGCCTGTCAATCTGCAGGTAATAAACATGATGGCATATATCTACTTCATTCTTTAAATTTAAAATTTAGAAAGATTTTTTTTCGCTTTTTTGTTTTTAAATTTAGGTAAATCACTTACTTCTGCTTTTCCAGCTTTTATTTGGACCACCTCTGGATCAAAATGAATACGAGAGTCCTTCAGATCTCCCAAGTCATAACTTGGATACTTTTCTTCAGTCTGACAGTTACCACCAAAAATATCTGAACTTGTTTCACAGGTTTGGCTTTCTGTTTTACCTGCAGGTTCAACATGGCCTATATTTTCCTCTTTAATCAAAGCCTGGAGTTTTTCTAAAAGAGGCTGAACAAAGAAAACAGTATGTTAGGGTTAAAAAACACAAAAGTCAAAAAATCCTAAAAACAAAAAGTCAAGTACTATTACAATTTCCCAACAACATCTTCCTCTAACAGAGCACAGTAATAAGATTAGAAAAAAGACTTCCAAATACTGTGCACACCAGGATTATGACCTTTTTGACCTGTGTCTTTTAGAGATTTGCAGAGGAAAACTCCCAAATTTCTGTGACAATCTGTCTGTGCTCCCCTGTTACTAGCTAAATCAAAGCTTCAATCACTGGCATCAATGCCACTTAATTAACATGTCATTCAAATGCTTACTCAGAACAGTAAAGGCTTAGTATTTTTTCCTCCTTAACATGAAAGCCAGTGCTTTTTCACTGTAAAGCCTTTACTTTATCACCACAGCACTACATTCTCCACTTGAAATCACAGTCGCCCAAGTGAATCAGAGAGCACAGACATGAAATATATAGGCATTATCCTGAACACATGCTTTGCTTGACACGGTTGATTATCTACTTAGGTCATGAAATTAAATGAGAGAATGCACTGACATTTGTAGCAGCAAAAATGCTTATTCTACTGCACTAACTCTTACACACGATGTAATAACAAAACCTCAGTACATACATATGCCACTGCCTCTTATCAGTTTCATCTAGTCTGAATATCACAGCTTTATTTTCTCTCTAGTAATTATTTTACTTTTTAAAGACAACATGATTTTTACCAGTCATGTTTCCTTAAATGGAATCAAATTCCTACTTGCAGTGTTCTTACACCTGGATGTAAATTTTACTTCCTTTTTATCTTGCATATTTTCTATTTCTGCTCATCACACCAAAGATTTGGTGGATGTCTGAAAAACAAAGGGTCTTTCTTTTACCTACAGACAAGCAAATACAGAAACTTCCTTTTTCATCCTCTCAGTGCTAGTCACCTGAAATAATTCATTGACTAGCTGAAGCAAAATACTGGTATCCAAATACCCATCTTTTCCATATGAACTATCAAAGCAAAACCCTGCTCAGTTATTAGCTGACAAACTGCTAAACCTCCCTGCCACACAACTAAATTACATGTACTTTTAGCAGGATAGGAAAGTTTCAAATAGTTAAAAGAAATGACAGTAATGGTGACTGGCTACTTGGCAAGATGAGACATTAATGTCAAAGAAATTACTCTTAAAAAAAAAAAAAAACTACACTGAAAATATATTTAATTGCAGTAAGACACTCCAGGATGTGTCATGCTGGGATAATGCCACTTCTTGAACCACTGAAAGCACTCTATGAGCCTCAAAACTCACCCAACGCATGGAATCATTATCATAGCACGACACACACCTGCCGTGTCTTATTGCTTAATTATAACCCACCATAGATGGAAATGTATCACATTTACAATGCAAGTCTAGAAATCAATGAGGCTGCATTTATTCAGCCTGCTCACCTACAGTGGCTATTCTCAACACTAATCTGAAAAATCCGTAAGTGTGAGTACCTATGGAGTACAGCGGAATCCCAAGCACTTAATACTTTTGCATTCCTTTTTTGTTGAAAAGAGCAAAGTAAGATCAAAATTACTAAAATTTTACAGTTTAGATAATATAACTACTTTCAGTTGTTGACCACTTTTGTCAAGTCAAATGTGTCCCATGAAATATTTACCTGTAAACATAAAATATGCTGCTGAAGTGCACTGAAGAGCAGTGCTGGCTGAAGTGCTGATGTGCTCTGAAGCTTGCTCCAATCGATTACAACTTTCACAATATCGTCTCCGAGGTTAAGCTTTAACAAGGCAAAACAAACACAATAAAAAATTATGTTATCTGTATCAACACCACAGAACTATATAAGACTTCTACAACACAACAATTACGCTCAGTCTCATAAAGACCCACCCCCTTTTTATATGAGAACATTGGAAAGGTTTGATATAAATTACATACCACATACATGGTATGTGTAGAGTATATTCAAAAATTGAAAATTCCTTACTAACTCATACTGTCATTGTATTAATTTGGTCCTTAGCTTTATTCAATTAATTATTGTACAAAAACATACCATTTATGTTGATCCTTCGTACCGATTTTTAATAGATGCTAGAACCACCAGTAGGAAGAAACATGCATCCAGGATGGCAATCTCCTGTACGTTTATGTAGTTTATTCTGAGATTTGTAAGACTATCTATGCCTGCATGATCATTGATGTGGCACCATGCCACATTCTTGAATTTTTTACTCACTGCTAATCCAAAGGAAGCTTTGCATTAAAAAGTGCATAAAAATAAATATTTAAAAAGTCTCAAGGTTAAACAAACTCTAGACTACACAACACCACTATCAAACCCATTTCCAAACCACACTATTTTCCTGTATATGCATTTGGATCAAAATAACAATTGCCACAGTCTATTCTCTTTGCCAAGGAATTGCAATGTTTAACTCCCAAAGCAACAAACACATATAGTGAATCTGAAGTTTTATTTAAAAGAACTAAGTATCTTTTATAAGCTAAAAATAAACTTTCACTTTCTAATACAAAGTCAATTGTTCATGATCACTAATTAACTACACACTTTCCCAGCCACCTTCACCATTTTTATTATTATACTAAAGCTCAAGATCTTGAAGCAATGAGCACTTTCATCTCTTAAAGCCAAGTAGGTTGTTCTTCAAACAAACATTCTGCAAGTGATCCCCTAATTCTAAACACAGGTAAAATTCTTGTTTAAAATCAAGAAGACCTACAGGTACTCTGCTTGCCACACTGAATTCCCAATTTATATGCATATTTGTATGTATCCCTCACTCCTCCTTCCATTGAAAAAGGGGGAGTGGGTGAAATAGAAAAAGGTACCTCAGGAAGATGACAAAAGTGACCCTTAACTTATGGTCTAAAGACATCTACCTTCTAACAGCATCAAATATTACGGATGGGAACACAGAAAGCATATGCACTTGTTTCCTGAATCCACCACAGAGTACAAAGAAACAATGACAAATGAAGACTGCCTCCATCATTCTGAAGGCAAAGCTGTGGATGATAAGTTGTTCCACATGAGTTATCACAATTTTGTATGTAAAGAACTATAAGCCTGAGCCTTCCTTCTCCAGTTAAAGATGAGCCTTTTTAAATCCAGCAGTAGTTCCCAAATTACACAGCAAAGAAGACAGTCTTGACTAGATATATAATGTATTTTAGACAATTTTCACACAAACTATTATTCCTGTTTAGTACTTAAGCTACATAGGATGTAGAAAAAGCAATGTTTTAGGAAATAATAAAAATTTTGGACACCTTTCAAAATCAAGAATGTATTTAGAATTTTGTAGAAATAAAATTTACTTTAATAATTAAGCCACTGTGTGTATGTCATCATCTGAAACATGTATTTCTCCACAGAGTTTCTATAGTTAACATCTCCGATATGCTCTATTACAGCCCGCTGTCAGGGTAAAAAAGGTGCAGCTGCGAGTCACTCTAATGAAACAAAACAGAACTCCTACTGCAATTTCCTAATAGGCCTCCTTTTTCAAAAAGAATCAGCTGATGTGTGCCTTCATATCATAGTGTGCCACTACTGTCCAGGTGGTTCAACGTACAGAACCATCAGAACTTCTGACTTAAAATAATTTAGAGGCCAGTAACATTTTAAACTCAGACACTGTTTTTAAATATAATTAAAGAACAAACCCCTCCTGCCTCCAAACAAGTTTCTAGTACAACAGAGTAAGTTCTCAGTGTTTCACATCCCTATACCTATTAGAACTGTGACAAATGGGTTAATAAATTCAGTGTTTTGATAACGTCAAGGCCTTTGTGTGTTTATAAGTCCACAGCCTATTTTGCAGCCATTTACAGGATCGTAAGTCATTTCAGCTCTTTGAAATCTGTTTTATGAAAAACATTGTCACTTGAGTCTTAAAGAACTTTTCAGGACCAGCCATATTGGTTTTATGAGTTGTTAGTCTCAGAAGTCCTCCCAGGCACTGTGTTGCAATTGATTGCTCTAGTAAAAAACGTACTGTGCCAGAAATATTCCTGTTTACAATCTAACCTGCTAGCATAAATCAAACTTAAACTACTTAAACTACTATGACAGACCACAAACTGTGACTGCTAACAATCTGGCACATGCTCACTCATCTCTATAAAAGGAAAATGGGGAAACTGTAGTATCAGTCAAAAAATGCAAGATAGATTGCTGGAGTCAGTAAGTGGGTAAAACACCAGAGTTAAATCTAACTCAGGTGCTGGCAGAGGGTGTGTAACTCAACAGCTGGAAAGGATCTTGACTGAGCAATTAAAATTATTTTCCCAGCTAAGATGGAGCAACCAACCCTTATAGTTCAGTGCAATAGACAGTAAAATGGGTCTGCTGTCATGGAAATAAGACACTTCAAACACCAATGATGACAATTACATTCTGCACCGTAACTAGTGGAACTCTACCAAGGAGACAGAGCAACTCTAAACTGGTTTCACAACTGTCCATGCACATCCAGTTATTTTTAAAAATCACTAAGCTCTCTCCAGTGACATGCTACCTGTAGCAAATTTTGGAGAACAAGTAAGCTACTGAAGAGAGAAAGTAATAGTGTTTAATGTAGTTTTGAAAACAATTAAACTTGTGATGAGTACCCTAGTTAAGAGCTTAGGAAACTTTCCCTTTAGTCTTCTTTGTGTTTTTCATAAACACAGGAGTTGTACGTTTTTACTGACATTAACGTTGTAAGAACAATACTATGAATGACAGGATTACATCTAGATAAACTGAGATTCACTAGTTCTTCAATGGGCACATTTAGAATTTTCACCAGGAAGAATTATGGGGCATTTCATCCTCACTACATAACTAGTTTTCATGTATCTGTGTATTATTATCAAGTTCTTTAGTACTGCACTCCTATTCAAAAGCTAGGATAGTTTTTAACCACTTCAGAGATAGGAAAACTGAGACTCTTACAACTCAATGCCTGAATTTTCAAGCCCTTAATTTGGGACACTATTTGTTTGAAAACTGAGGCAATTACTAGCAGATTTGGAGGTGAGAAGCAAATATAATACAGAGTTCTACACAGATAAGAGGCGAAATACTCTAAAAAATAAGTTCAAATCAGCCAGCAGCTACTACTAAACTGCCTCTGTATCTAAGAGTTCATTCCTGAGTACTTCTGTTACATGAGCATACATTAAGTTACACTAGCTCTTGCAAGTACAGCTCATCATCTGGTCCCAAACCTCTAGAGTGCTAATTTTTGAAGCAAAAGTGTGCTTCTAGTGTTGTCAGAGAACTACATACATGTTTCCATAGTGGGAAATAAATTAATCTGTACATTATTTATAGTAATAGTTGTTACTAAAACCTTGTTCTGATAAGGGCCTCCCACCACTACTGTAACATCTGTTAAATAATTCATAGCTATTATTCAACCTAAAGCAGGTGTTTCACCTTAAATACCACAAAGCAAAGCTCCTTTAAAAATTCTAACCACTGTTTCCCAGTATGTTATTACCAAGGTAGGGCTAACTTCGACCTCCTGATACCTTACACACAGTAACCTTTCAATAGCGATCCAATTCAGAACCGCTGTGAAGATAAAGCAATTACGGAGATTGTAGCTTCCCACGCGAAAGATCACCCGCCAAACTACAAAATCACACGAGACGTCCCGTCATTGCGAGGCAAAGGCGCGGCCCCGGCTGTGAGAGAGCAGCAGCAGCAGCAGCCGGGCCCCTTGGGCTGCCTGGGCCGGGCCGCCGAGGGAGGCCGCCGACACCACTGCCTCGGTAGCCACGCTCCTGCGGGCGGGCGAGAACCGTCAGGAGCGAGGCCGCTCCCTGGTTTAGAGCAGACGTGTGTCCTCTCCAGCGCCGTGCTCTGTCCCTGAAACCCGGGAGGGCCCCGCAGGCTGGAGAAAAGTAGGAGCTCGGGACCCCGAAACGAGGTGAGGTGAGCCGGGCGCAGCGCCAGCCCCGCTCTGGGCCTTCCCCTCCGCCCGCCCCGCACTCACCTGCCCCGCCAGCCCGGCCAGGCAGCGCAGGGCGCTGTTCGCTACCTCGGCGGCCGCGGGATTCGTGTCCGGGACGCAGCCGCCGGGCGGGAACAGGCCGGACGCCGCCGCCGCCGCCGCCGCCGCCGCCGCCGCCGCCATGACGCCGGCACGGGCTGGGCCGCAGCCGCGCTGTCGCGCCGCGATGACGAACCTGCCGCTGGCCCCGCCCCGAGAGCTGATGGACAGGCGCGGTAGCCAATCAGGAGGGCTCTCCGGCCGGTCGGCTCGGGGCGCGTCCCGGGCCCTGCGCGCGCTGCGCGAGCCGCGAGCGGGAATGCCGGGTTGGAACCGCTCCCGTGCCAGGGCACCCTGCTCCCTCACTCTCCTCTTTGCCTCGGGCTCTGTCCTGCCCTGCAGCAGGCTTCCCGGAGCGGTCAGCTCGGGCGCCTGTCGGGCACGCCCGTAGGAGGACAACAAGTGTTTCTTTAAGTGCGTTAAATTGCTGCCCTTGATTCAGCGGTGTTTTTCTGGCTACACCTTCACTCTTTTGTTCTTCTAAGCCTTGACTCTTCTGGCTACAGCAGGGCTGGTTTTAAATCAACCTACAAGATTTGTCACAGTACTCTGATTATGGGGATTGCAAAATTGCGTTCCCTGTAACATGGTCTTAATTCTTTCCTAAAACAGTGTAAGTGTTGACAAAGATCTTCCACCTGATGTTTCTTTTGATACCCTAATTTTGCTCCTCTAACCTTCATGCTTATTCCTGTTCTCTGACACCCTCCTGCCCCCAATATTTTTTTCTTCCATTGGAAGATGGTAAGTGCTGTTGTATATACACAAGTGTTAAAACATTCTTAAATAAAAATGTTGGAAAGGCAGATAATTTTTTCGACTGATATTTTGAGGGTTACTTTAAAGACATTCCTGTATAAAGCATCCAGAGAAGACCTAAATTGAGTGAAAATAAATCCCACTGAACTGAAGGCATTCAGCAACAGCAGGCAACAATATTTCAGAAGACCTGAGTAGATACAGCACTACTCAATTCCAGAGGAAAATAAGTTCCAAAGAGGACTTCAGTGTTAATAATTACAAATATATTTCATGGAGAACTGCAGTTAGCAAGAATACCTTACCTAAGGTGAGCTAGATGGCATTTAGCTGGCTTCAGTTGATGAGAACCATTCTTTGGATTCAGAAATGCTTACCACAGAATGTGGTTGTGAGTTGGTAGCTCTGAAATATATAGCAATTCACTTAATTCCCGCAGAAACACCGTTTTTGTCAAATGACAACATCTTGAAAACACACAGAATACAGTAGTCAAGATAAATTGTGAAATTTTGTTTCATATTTCTGTGAAAAATGTTAATTCCAGCTCGTGATCAAGTGGTGACTACTTCAGCCTGCCCTACCTCTTGCAGTTTTGTTTCTGGACAGGCAGCTGAAGCAACTCTGCAAAATGTAATCATCTAATTTGGATCAAATCATGAAGATTTCAGGAAAAGGGAAAATACATTGTCCTTCCCCCACTAGCACTACAACAATGAATAAAGGTGTGAGTAATTTGCTGGACAGAACAGAATATGGAGCACAGATGTAACAACCTGGTATCGTTTGTTGCTTCTCAGTGTCAGAGGAGACAGTTTGCCCTGGCTGAATTCCCCATGACCTGCAAAGATGGAGCAAGTCCAGGCATTTGAACCAAATTTTAATTTCAAGTAATGAATGTTCAGCTACCTGATAAATTACACTTCAGGAAAATGCAGCTTTCCTGGAGTGATAAGCAGGTGTGTGCTTGCTTTAGCAGGGAGTGCGTGTCGCTTTCTTAGTTGAGAGACCTAAGATCATTCCTTTGCTTTTGAGCACGTTATCTTTACCTCTAGCAAGAGATTGTTTTGGAGGACAGAATGTTTCAAGTGAAAAAGATGTAGATAAGCATATAAATGTCAGAAAGGTACTGGAGGTTACGTTGCCATATACTCAGAAATACAAGGGAGATTGAGTGAACGTGGATGACAGTAAGAGACAGTGGAGACAATAGACCGTTATTTATTCAGTGATAATTACAAGAGTAAGCAAAAGACCATGAAGTAGTCTGAAGAGTTGTTGATGTCCACCTATTATTTACTAAGCAAAAACTGGATCTCGGTCTTCTTCCTGTTCATTGCAAATATCTTCTCCTAGAGGAACAGTAACAATTCCCATGGGTAAAGATTTCCTTCCTACTTTCACTGTCTCAGAAGACCTTGATCTGCGTTGCGGCTGCTAGCTGGATAAATTCAGTATCATCTGAAATTTCACAGATTAAATTATGCAATGCATTATGTAAACATGAACAGAAGTAATCCAAAGTAATGCAAGAGATTAGGAAAATGAGAGCATGTGAGAAAATGAGAATAGGGAAAAAAATGTGCAAATACAGCTAAGACAGAATATGTTAAACGTTCATGTGTAGTGGAAGAGACAGGCCAGACCAGAATGGTTCCAAAAGATGATTGTATGCTCACTGCATGTAGTGCAAAGTAAAAATGAATGCACTTGCAATTGCCTCTGGCAGTAAAGCTGGCCACAGTAAATCCAGGCCTCCCATAAAGACAGAGGAAATTACATGGCATGCTTACTAAAGCTGGTGAAACAATAAAATATTGGAAGCTCTCATTGCTGGAAAGATACTGGTAATTTGGAATGAATTTATAGGAAACTGGCAAGAAGTGGATTGCCAGAGATAGAGATACTTGTTTAGAAGGAATCAGAAGATTTAAATATGTCTAACTTGGCAGTAATGTCCAGATATTTTAATAATGTGACTACCAAGAGAGGGAATAATCTGGAATTGCTTTCAACATCCAAGGATAGAGTTATCATGATAATATTAAACCTTCTGCAGCTTTGATCCCTGAAATGGGTCTGGTAGGCATATAAAAGCTTCTCCCACTAAAACCACCTTGAAACATATAAGCACAAAACCATTAATTTCTTAAATAGCAAATATTGTTGTTGGGTTGAAGTGATTTTGAAATTGAAAAGAATTTTCTTTTGATTTTGGACTATTGCTTCTTTTTGTTTGGTTTGTGAAACGATAAACACGTAAACCTCTTTCCAACTCTAGGTGCCTTTAAACACTTTAAAATCACAGTAAACTTCAGTAAATTGACACAAATTCTGTTTGCTGGTCACCACTGTCATAACTGCTAGCACTTTTTCTTCTGCTGAATATTACATTACCATAATTTCTGAACTCATACTTTAATTTTGTCCCTAATTAACACCCAGATAACGGTGGGTGCTTTGCAGAATGTACCAGTGGTTGAAGCTTGTTGTGCTCAAGAGCAAAGTGCTAAGCTAAGGAGGCTGTCTTACGTATAAGCAGATTTTTCTCCCAAATTCAAAAACTTGTGCTTCGTACTTATGTTAGCTGTAGCACAGGGGAAGGTAAAGAGGCAATGCTTCGGAAAAAAAAAACCTTTAACTGAAATAATTTGGAGCTTCGAAGTTAAAGACAATATGTTGAATTCTGCCCAGAGCCCCAGACAAGTGGTGCAGCTTGACACCAACTGCTGTAAATGTAGTTGTCCTTAATACTGAGATTATTAGTGCTGCTTTAAATTATCTCAGTTTATAAACAGAAAATTGATAGTATCCTACTCATTGGATTAAAATGGGACATGACCAAGTCCCTCTAAAATAAAAGCTTTTATTTATTTTTCCAAGCATTAATCTCAGAATTAAGAGCACTTCTATTGCTTCCCAGGTACCCAGGAAAAGGCATTGCTCCAACCGAATTTATACATCCTGGTTCAACATGATACTTAAGCTTGTGCCTAATTTTAAGTACTAGCCCAGCTTAAAAAAACTCAGTCTTCTTCCTTAAAATGTGGTCAATGTGCTTATTAACTTCATCAAATAAGGCTCTGAATTGCAAAACTAATTCTCCAATAGAAGCTGCATTTTTTCAACCCAAATGTCTTTGCTGAATTTTGGTGTTTCTCTCACTCTATCAAAATTTAGAAAGCCCTGTTCAGATAGGATTGAAATGGGATTTGTATGAAATGTCCTGTGGGAAATACAGCTGTGATGTATTTGCAGTTGAAGGAAAAAAACCTGAGCCTGTAAGTATCATGCATACATACATACATACATACATACATACATATATATATATAAAACTTGCAGTAATTTATTTCTTCCTAACATCCATGACGCTGTTGCCCAAATTCTGTTTAGTGTTCTTATCCTGACATGAACATAGACCCATGGCCCTTCCTCTCTGAATTTTTTTACCCTTGAGATTTTCGAATACTCTTCCATGCTTTGCCATACTTTGGTCTTTATTTTTAATGTCTTTGTTTAGTAATTTTACACCATAATTAAATTTTATCTACCTACCTGTCCCCCCTTTCTTGCTACCATCTGCAAGTAAGATTAATACTCTCTGCACAGAATTCTTCAGTTCAGTTATACAATCTGGGATCAAGAACTGACCTCTGCAGGTCCCAGCTCAACAGCTCTTCTTAGAAGTCAGCAAACTATTATTATAATTATTCTGTGTTCACAAATTCCAGATTTCTGTAGCTACTTTGAAAGATTTGAATATAAACCTCCTTCCTATCATTCCTTGTGAGACTATCACATGAAAATGTAGAAGGTGTCTTGCAGAGTAGGTGTCTATGCTCACAGTGCTTCCCCTGTCTGTAAAGTGTAAATAATTTGACACAAGCATTGTGAGATTAAGCACTCATACCTGAAGTCAGTCTAAAATTTAATAATTTTCCATTGCATTAATATATACATGCTTCACATATTATATATTTATTTAACTCAGGTTTAATGGGACACTTGGAAATCTATATTTAACAGGGAAACAGGAATATAGCATATTTATTTCAGAGAAAATTTAACTTTTGGGATTCCTTGATTACTGAGTACTTGATTTTAAAAGCTGTAGCTTGCATCTTTATTAGTATAATTTGACTATTATTTTAAAATAAATAATAGTGATAGTTGCTTAGGAATATTTTAAATAGGGTTCTTCAACTGTGCTATGTACAAGCCTTTTACATAGCTTAGGTGCAAGCCAGGTCCTTTTCTAAATGTTACGGTTTTGCTACTGTTTTCTGTGAAACGGTTGCATTGCTCAAATTTAAATGTACCTCCTGCTTCAACAGTTCAGCTTATAAATTTCTGTACCCCATAGCTGGACAGTTGTCGTATAATAGGTTACATCTATCATTATTGGTCTGATCAGTCATTCCATATCCTAGTAGGCTCTCCCATTGACTTGAGGAATCAGATCCATATCTGCTTTAGATATGAGATTCATGGACTGATAGTTGAAATTAGGGACCTGTATTATGTAGCTGAGTTGAGCCTCTCAAAATAGCCATAAGGAGTTCTTATATCCATTTGGAAAAGTAACATAGGTAGCTGAATCCTTTGAGCTTCAACTTATGAATCTGTACAAGTAAATACATCATGCCCTTTTTGGATATAAACTAACTACAAAGTTATTTGAATGATCTCATTTGTATTATAGTAAATGAACAAAGGATCACACTCATCCTTACACTGTCAGTATTTTTCTAATGCAGAAGAGGCATTTGTTAATAGGGAATATGGAGCCTTTGACATTTTGGATCCCAATCCTTCAGTGAAGCTAGTCATGCACCTGCTTATTTGTGCACAAATCATTCTAATGAATTCTAAAGGACTATTCATGTGCATAAAGCTAAGCCTGTGTGTAAAAGCCTTTGCAAGACTGGGCCTAGGTTGTAAGTTTGATAATGACCTGAGACTGATTCAACAGAATAAAAACAGTCCTTTTAGAAAGTTGAGAAGTGTAACTCCAGCTCAGCTGAACAGGTATGGGCAGTGCTAAAAGAAAAAAACTGATCAAGAAAAAATGGCAAGAGATATAAATCTTTTTTATTATTATTTATATTTTATAATACTGCATTTTACCTTAATCTTATTAATTCTTGGCTTCAGTTTATTTTCATTATGGCTATGAATTCCATTTGAATAACTTTATTTCAGGAGCTTAGAAACTTTCCTGGTTTAATTTCATGTATATATATATATATATATATATATATATATGTATATAGCCTATGTGGAAGCGTAGATCCGCTTAGAGAATGGTAGTTGAGAGAAATCATAACTAGGCTCAGGAAAGTTTTGCTTAAGGAGAAGTCACGACATCAACACTGTTTCAAGAAGAAGTGTGCAGAAGAGCTTTGTGCGCTTATTTGTTCATAGCATGCAATATTCTGCCTTCTGCTGCAAGTGTTTTGTGCTGCACTGCAGCACTGCATGTTCTCAGAGACTGCACATCACCTGCAGGAGCCTCTGAACAACATCAGGGGAATTTCAGTCATTGTGATGCGTCTCCTGAAACCATTTGCTAGATATTGCTTCCATCAGTTGCTTCCACCAGGAACTTCCATAGAATTTGGTAAAGACTTTTTATGTGTTTAACATTAAACAGACAGGCAGTGCTACTGAAATCACCATGAGAAAGAAATGAAATTACTTAAATATAAACTGAGTTCCTGCTTGGGCCTATGGTGTTTGGCATTTAATATGGTGAGTGTATGAAATAGGCACCTTTATGCACAATCACAAAAAAAGAAACGTTTTCCTTTGCATAAAGCTAACTGTTGTCTTAATATGATCTGTTCACTGGTAAAATAGTCACTCTACTCTGTGGCCTTTAGGTAATGTTGACTATGAAGTGACACTTGTTTGTTAGGCTCACTAAGTTAAACTTGATAAAAAAGGGGGAAGGTGTCTTTGCCCTGTAGTTTAATCAACTTTTATTCGCACTTAATATCAGAAAAAATCCAGTTTCCTCAGTTAAAGGATGAATTTAATAGCTCCGCTGGGTGAAGAAGAGAACAGATGGACAAACCATACCAAAGCTGCAGTGGGTGAAGGTGATAGCCCAGAGACCACCACTGCTGACTTTACTCTAGTTGTTGGCCTTGGGGACATGACAGATATTTTGCTGTTTGATGCAGTAAAATGAAGAAACAAGGTATATCTTATAAGGCGTGGTTTTCCTTTACTAAGCTTTAAATTATGATTTAAATGAAAATTAAAGTATGGAGTATTTTGCTGTTTTATAATTTAGCAGTTCAGGCTGAAGTTTCCTTTATGTTCTTTCTGGTTTTATACAGGCAGCCTAGAAGATGGACATTTGACAGGCCACAATAGACTGCTCCTTTCCCAGGTATCTCCTGCTTGTTTCCTTTATCTGTGAATAGGAAATGGCTTAAAGGCACCTGTGTTATGAAGGTCCCAGGGGCAGCTGCCTGACTAGTGAATGCCTGATTATGTGTTAACATGCTTTGTCAGATATTGGCAGAATCTGTTCTCTTCTTTTGCCTTTTCAGCAAGGGTACCATTGACAGACTGGCTACCCATTTATAGAAATGTTGTCCATCAAACTGTGAGGAAGGACAATGGTGTTTTTCTGTGACCAGTGACTGTGGGAAACTTTTCTTTGGCTATTCAGGCAATTTTTGTAGCTTGCTCTGAAGAGGAGAGACTGATGAGTGCAAAAAGTACAATTAAGCAAAGCCAGACTTCAATTGAAGGCTGTAGTGTAGTCTGCTTGTTCTCATTTTTTATTTGGAAAAAAATCTATGGGTTTTCACGTTGCTGTGTGGCATTCAGCGGGGGGCTATTACAATCCTAAATTTTTTTTCTAGACCACCTAATTCTAAGTAAAAATTAAATGTAATGAGAGCCACTTGGAGTTCTGAATATTTTAAAGCATAATTCCCACAGAAGGGATTCGACCTAAACTGTGGAGAGCATCAGTTGGCTAATTATAGCTGCATTTTATATTACAGCAGGTGTCAGATGCAGTCATCTCAATAAAGTCCACATAATACTCTGAAAAATAACAAAAGCTTTTCTTTGAATGTGGGTACTAATTTCTGCTAGGTGTCATAAGAGCTCTGATACTTCTTATTGGCATTAACAAGAGCACTGCAGCACTCAAACATGCTTTTTGCTTAGGATGAATTGATACTGTAAAGCACTTACTAGTCAGCCTTGGCAGATGTCAGTAGTTAATACTAGTGTTGCAGAGGTTGGTATATAATGCAAAGAGTCTTATGTAAATACTTTTAGATGATGGGCTGGTTTAGAGAATGAGTGTGAGCCATGCATCAACTTACTTAATGAAAGCTAAATAGACAACAGCAGGATAACTGCACTTCCTTTAACTTCTGTCTTAAGTCCTCTGCAAGTAAAGGGCATATGGGAAGGCAGTAAACTAGGTGAATAAAAACATTAAACTTAATAAGCACTTTGTGCGATCATACTATTTTCCCAATTCAGTGGAAGCAATAAGTTTGAGTTACTGAAATGACTGGTGAGAAAGGTGTTTCCTAAGCCTTGAAACGGAGGTTCCCTGAAGAGTGTATCTTCAGAATAGCCTGCAAGTGGTGAAACTACAGAAATTTGATTGTCACCTGACTTCCTAAATAAAAGATGGCATTCTGTGATTCCAAGAGGATTGTGGTTTAAAATATTAATGAATCATTAAAATAAGTGCTGAAGTGGGAAGCATGCACAGAAGCCCTTGAATACAAGGAAATGTGATGACATTGAACTTGTAGGCACAATGGGCAGGGTGAAAAGCAAAGGCAGGAAAACCTGCCCACCCAATTGTGCTTGGCCTAACATGCCTCAGAGATGTTTCTCAAGATTGCCATGTACCCTGAGAAGCAGTAAGATGCTTCAGTACAGAATAGCAGAGTCAGGTCATGGTGAGCTTGCTGCTTCTCCTGAAGGGGATAGGATGTACCTGGTCCAAACATGGCTGAGGAGAAGGGCTTCAACAAAGAATGATGCCAAATGTTAGGCTAATCATGCAGGAGACACAACCATGTACTAGCAAAACAAAGGAAATTTGACAGATGATCAAATCTTCCAACATCTGAGTTTCCTGTAAGAGCAACAAGCTACTTAATGAACTACTGTCTAGTGCCGTATACCTTTCCCTCACATCATCTCCCCTGAGGAAAGGTAGTCCTAAACACCAGGCTGCCTTTGTCTTTTCCACAGAAGTCTAAGGAGAATTGCAGAGGTTATAGAAATAATAAATACAACTTATTGTTATAAATATTCTATTTTTAAAATGTAAAAACCAGTCAGCTGAATAAAACTGAACCACAAGTTCCAGCATGTTACCTTAGCAACTCTGTAAGAAAAAAAGCAATCACAGATTATGAAGTATTATTTAATGTTTTGTAGAACTTCAGAATAAAGTATAATCTTATCATATTACATACTGACTTTACTAACAGGTAGGAAGAGCCTGTTTTTTGTCTGAAGTCTAGGTGCAACAAGTGACTTGTAAAAAACAAGTGTAAGTAAATTAGAGTAATATATTCATATTAAGAATACACACATTTCTGGATTAACATACATATATTGTTCAAGAGAAAGTTTCTAAATACAATATTAAACATATATAATCCATATAGCCTCTAAATCTGGTAAAAAACAGATACAGAAACCAAACAGAGGTATAGAGATAAAAATGAAGGAGAAATAATTTCTTGGCTAATCTGTGCCTGGCATCTGGGGAGCAGAGGGCTGTCTGTGAGAGAACTGCTTTAGCTCTCACACATGAGGTTACCTCTAAGGAATAGACCTATGAAAAGGCCTGATAACAAAAGCCCAATTACAAAAGCTGAAGGCGTGATTGCCATTGTATAAATGAATTTACTAATTTACCCCATTTATTCCACATAGCCTCTTTCTGAAACCTTTTAATATGAAAGAGCCCAGCTCAACTTGGAAAGCTCTTAGGAGTTGTGTGAAAGGCTGGGAAGGTAAACAAAAGGTTAAGTTAACTGCAAGAACTGTCAACCTAGTCATCCTTTAGTTGTCTCTCCTTTAGCACAAAAACACATGAGGAAACCACCACTGTACTACATTGCTTCTGCACTATTGTTTTCCCATGTCTTAAATTTCTGGTCTTGGGATGTGTTCTTGTCCATGAGGTACAGAGCTAGGTATTAAAGAATAAAACCTTCTCTTGCTGGTAGATATTCTATTTTTTTTTTTTCCTTTTAGGAGAGAAGGTAAGGGATAGTTATCAGCAAGTAGAGGTGCTGTTGTAAAAGGTAACTTCCGGTAGTGTCACTCAAAATGTATTACCCTCTGCAGATTACAAAAACCTAATGACTTCCCCTTGTGATGTCTCTGAAGGATTCTTTGGAAGAAGACATCTAACAGTTCCTGTGGTAATGACTGTTACTGCCCTATATATGACAAGAGTTTTACGTGTATGTAATTTTCCTCGATTATTCTAAAAAAACGAATGTGTCTAGGATAATTTTGTGTGTCACCTATTGTGAAAATTGCTTTGGTGGCAAGCAAAATCAACTGCTCTGTGACCCACACTTCTTGATATTAGGGCTTACAGGAAACTTACTGCACTCTTCCCTCTCCACAGTTACTGCTACTTCTTCCCCTCCATTTTTGCTTTTGGATTACAGAGATGTGATTTCACAATACAAGCAGCACAGATGGCAGCTGAAGGTCTTTATCTGCCAGGTGTCTGCATAACGGCTGAGCCAATGTATGCAGCTGAGCACAGCTCACTTTCTCACATAGGTGTTCAACACCATTTATCTGAATCATAGCCTTGCATAACCTTTGGAAGTACCTCTGGGAAATTTTAGAATATATTCAAATACACAATACTTTGGCAGGCAGAAATCACAGGAAGTCTTGCTCTGAATTCATTGTGAATGCTCAGAAGAAAGAAGTAGTTCCTGCATTTGCTGCTGTGGTTGCAAAGGATGGGCTTAATGATGTAAAACATTGGGAAAGTGTAGGCCCTATATAAATATATCTCCTATAAATATAAACATATATAGATAATCAGCTATACTCAAAGAAAGGTGGTGGGAGATCACTTGGGTTTGCTGACAGACTTCAATAGAGAGAGGAAGATGAATCTTTAGGGCCGAGGAGGAAGTCATGTAGTCCTATAATAACTAGGAGAGAAGAACTGATTTTTGTAGTTTGGGAGTGCAGGATTGTGTCATTCTGAGCTCTGTGGAACTGTCTTCCTCTTGCTAGGGCTCAAAAGCATCCAACACCTCCTTTCTGTCAGTTGAGGTTCACAAATTAGGTCTCATAAGAAGAGAAGTGGTGTGATCCAATATAGGCACCATCCTGTGATGGTATCACACGGAGACAGATGGACTTTCCTGTGGATACTGCAGTTACACACCAGTAGGCAATGCAGACACAATGGCTGGTCCCCATGTGCAAACAAATGCAGGAGATGGGAGACTGGGAATATTTGACTGAAGGGGTGAAAGAAATCTGAGGAAGAAAGAAACCAGGTGATGGCTTACATAGGAATCAAGCTGGGAAAGAAGAGGTTTGCACCTTATAGGATCAAGACCTTGAAATAGGTCAAGGAACAAAGGAAGTTAGGAAGACGGGAAGTTCTGGGCACGGTGCCTACTGTGACTGACACTTCCAGGGACCATAAATGGAGCCAAAGCCTTGTCTGAGAAGGCCTTATGCTTCCCCAATAGTTTTCTAGGCAACATAATTTCACTGTCTTTGTGAAACATTAGAACTGATTACAGTGCTGTAGGTCCAACGAACTGGGGAGATTTGGGGAGGAATTTTGTTCTCTAGAGTAGCTTCACAACATCAGCTTACAGAAAGGGATGGAGAGTGTGAGGATAAAAACCACATGAGAAACAAGAACTGAAAATTCCCGGAGCATTTCACCTAACAGTATAGCTATCAGGAAGATCATTTGTGCATAAGGGAATGGCAAGATCCCAAGTGCCAGTAGTGCTGTACGTTATACAGGACCAAGTTCATTCATTGCTGGCACTGTGAAGAACTGAGTTATGGAGTCTAATGGTGGAGAATTTAATTCCTAAATTCAAGCCTCTGAGAGTGAAAAAATGGTTCTTATTGCCCAATGTGAAAGATGTATCTTCTTTGAGAGCTCACTTCTTTGCTTTCCTTGAAGGAGAAAATAAAAAGATTTTTATAAAAATGAAGAGTGAACATTTGACAAGATGTCTGTGGACGTAGTTTCATTTTACTTCAGCTGTGCCATGAAAGGCCATGAAATATCTTCCTCAGGCCTTTCAATAAACTACATTATCTTTAAGCATATATCAAGGAAAGCAAAGAGTTTGAAGTATTAAAAATATTTTAAACGACTTTGCAGGTGATGTGTATGTGAAGGTTCAAGCAATCATCCAAGGCCAGAGTACTTGAAGAACTGAGGAACTGTTAAATTACTGTGATCTTAAAAATGATTACTGCAATACTTTGGAGAATACATTTTCCATAACAAATATAGAACATATTTTCTAATTTCTATTATGGTTATCAAGGTCATTCAGTGATAGAATGCAAAATCTTTTCTTTTTCTCATTCAGATACTGTCAGGTGCATAAATTCTATAGCTAATATAGAAATACATTTAAAAATTGGAATTTATTAATGAAGAAATATGTCTTTGCCCAGTATTATACAATAATTTTTTATCTTCTGAATGCAGTTTAACAATACACAGACTCTGTCTGGCTTTATTCCACTAATACATGCCATTTCCAAAAGTGTGTTACCTTGTATGTTAAACACAGTGCACTCACAATTACCCTAGCATTCCTTGAAAATTAATTTCAAATACACATTTATTGTAAGTGCTTTGGGGCAAGAACCATCTTTTGTTATTAAACAATACAAATGGGATCTTGGCCCATAATTGGGGCTCCTAAGCACTGTGAATTCTTTCATCAGTGTCTCACATTCTCTTTCTCACTCTCTTTGTCCCTCTGCAGATTATGCCAGTGTTTACAAAGGTTGGGATCCTTTGCATCCTCATCAGTTTTTACATTTCCCCGAGAATCAGATTCAGTTTAGCCTAGCATTCTTCACAAAGATAAAAGGGTGACAGATCCTGACACATTTGTGCTTTTGAAAAGTGGAAAAGCTGATTTAATGCATAAACCCTATACTAAAGCTGTCTCCAAGGTGAAATTGCACCAGTCTTGGAATAAAAAGTGGAAGACAGATACTTAAACTACATACAGTGATGTGCTTAAGCACTCTTTCTTATAGTATAACCAGAAAATGCTGTAATTACCTTATTTTCCAGTTTTTAACTACTGAAACTTGGCTGATTTCTTTGTGATCAAAGACACCTAAGACACCTGATTTATGTCTTAGGTAATACTCAATCTTCTTCACATGTATGGGCTTCAATCACTATTATTTCAAACTATAATACTGGGCAAGACATATTACTGAATGCTTATTTTACAGTTTCATTACTGAAACAAACATATACACATGAGCCATGCATTAATCACTGAATTACTAGACCTTAATGACTGATTTATTAATGACAGATCAGTATGTTCTATCATAAATATATTAGTGAATTTACTAAAGTATTGGTAATTCTCTGTGAATTCAATGACAGTGATTTAGTAAAACTAGAAAGAAATGTGAAATTATTAAAGACATACAAAGAGCCAGACCTGACAAATTAGAAGTCTCTTTCTAAGATCGGATACTTTAGCCTGCAGTTGAAAAGAGCTTTGCCACTGAAAGAGCATTGTGACCATAATGGTTGTTCCCCAAACAGGAGTGGTGTAGCTACAACTATTCAGTCACAGGTTCTTAGGTTGTTTGTATAGTATAAAGCCAGTGGAAACCATTTCAATTCTCTAACTGGACCTCCCACATAACATATATCTAAGATTTTTCCTGTAACTAATTCCTTTGGTAATTGAAGTGCATGTTTGAGAAAACATGCTAGTCTTGATTATGATCTTTGCAGAGATAAAAAATCTACCACAGTGCTGAGTATGATGTTTCAATTAGTATCATAACAATTAAAAAAAATGAGTCCTCTTGTTACGATTTGTGTAACCTTTAGTTTAAGCCACTGAGTCTTGTTACACATTGATTTGTGCAAAATGGAGGCATTGATGAAACTTCATCTTTCTTTAGTAAACACCTTGTAGAACTTGGAAAAATCATTTTTTAACTTGCTTTCTTGAGCTTTTCTACTGACAGAATGTAGTGTGCAGAAAGCATATGAATTTACAGTGCTTGAGCTCCTCAGCTCTGGCTTGCCAGGCACACCCATCTGAGCAATGCTAAGCAGGTAAAACACAAACTACCTCATCCTAAAGACAGTTTTAATGCAATATAGATGAGATTTTTAAATTTAACTTTGATATGAAACAAACTGCCTCTAAAAAAGTTTGAGCAATCAGCAAGGGAAAAAACCCTCTCCTTTTATTCAATACTCTTATATACATGTGCATGCAGATCACATGAGGCCACAGTTATAATTGTCATAAATGCATCAGGGCAGTATAAACTTTATATTCTCGGAGGTATTCAGCATGTTTAGACTTTATTCTACTGTTCTGGTAAGAGAGCAGAATTATATTATTTGAGTTACAGTCTGCATTGCACATAGGCTATAGCTGTAGTTAAGATTGTTCCTAATGCTCACTTTAAATGAAATAGGGTGGATAAAAAAGTTGTCAGTAAAGGAAAACAGTTGATGCCAACATCTTTTTCAGTTCATTATTAATAGAAAAACATCAGTGGAACCCTCACTTTTAAGGAAATCACAGTTAGAGGCTGGAAAAAAGTTAAAGGGATACAGGTACAGCAGAATGTCAAGGGAATCTTGCCATTATTTTGTCTCCTGGGACATCTTATACAGAATTAGTAGCCTGGTTATGGATTTGGACTGTAGAACCACTGACAGGCTTGTGACTGAATGCAAGAAAAGCAGAGCTCATAGTCCCACAAAGAAAACGTGTATTCTGTTGCTAAAGAGCAGAGCTGATAAAGACAACTGATTGTAGTGGGCTGACCCTGGCTGGACACCAGGTACCCACCAAAACCACTCTATTGCTCGCTTCTGTAACTGGACAGAGGAGAGAAAATATAATGTAGGGATCGTGATTTGAGATGAAGACCAGGAGACATCACTCACCCATTACTGTCATAGGCAAAACAGACTCAAAGTGAGGATATTAATTAACTTTATTACTAACTGAATCAGAGCAGTATAATGAGAAGTAAAAGAAATCTTAAAAACACTTTCCCTCATCCCTCCCTCCTTCCCAAGTTCTACCTCCTCCCCCCAGTGGCTCGAGGAAACGGGGAATGGGGGTTACAGTCAGTTCATCACAGATTGTTTCTGCTGCTGCTCAGAGAGAGGAGTCCTTCCCCTGCTCCCCGTGGGGTCCCTCCAAGGGAGACAGTCCTTCATGAACTTCTCCAGCATGAGTCTATCCCATAGGCAAGAAACTGCTCCACAAAAATCTCCACAAACTGCTGCAATGTGGGTCACTTTTCCACAGGGTGCAGTCCCTTCAGGCACAGGCTGCTCCAGTGTGGCCGCGCCACCGAGGCCACAAGTCCTACCAGTAAAACCTGCTCCAGCATGGGCTCCTCTTTCAATGGGTCAGCAGGTCCCTCGTGGGACCTTGCTCCTGCATGAACCTTCCATGGGGTCACAGCTCCTTTGGGCATCCACCTGCTCTGGTGTGAGTCTCCTCCATGGGCTGCAGGTGGATCTTTGCAGCCCAATGGACCTTCATGGGCTGGAGGAGGACAGCTGCTTCACCATGGTCTGCACCATGGACTTCCCCTACCCATGGGAATCTCAGCTCTGGCACCTGGAGCACCTCCTCCTCCTTCTCCACTGACCTTGGTGTCTGCAGAGTTGTTCACATGTTCTGACTCTGCTCTTCTCTGGCTGCCATTTTCATCTACCCAATAACATTTTTCCCCCCTTCTTAAATATGTTATTGCAGAGGTGTTATTATCACTCCTGATTAGCTTGGCCTTGGCCAGCAGCAGGTCTGTCCTGGAGCTGGCTGCAATTGCCTCTGCAGGACACTGGGGAAGGTTCCAGCAGTTTCTTGCAAAATCCACCCCCGTAGCCTCCCCGCTACCAAAACCTGGCCACAAACCCCCAGTACTTTGCTGGAGATATTCTCTCTCTGTATGGGCTGTGTGTATCTTAAATCCAAATAAGATAATGTTGTTTGCTTTAATTAATTGAAAAGCTTTGTCTTGACCTTCTTTATACAGAACCTTGAGTGAACACTTCTGAAAGTCCAAGATCTCTTCTTTGAGACAGATGTCTATCTTGTATTCTTCTGTGTTTTATTTTCATGATTTGAAGAATGTTTGAATTCTCAGATTAAGGCTATACCAAGAGAAATTGTTTAAAATGTTCCTACGTGTTGACATTCTTTTAATCCCATCAGTCTTCCCAATGCTTATCCTGATTAGGATTTCTCTTATCTGACGCTCAGAAAAAAGTAAGAGGTTGAAGGGTAATGTGGTGTTAACACATTTATAATCTATTAACTATAGCATTTGGTCCTCAAACAAACATCTGCATATGTCTTGGAAGAAATGAACAGCAAAATGCTGCTGTGCAAACTAATTCTCAATTTTGTCATAATGTTTCCAGAATTGCAGTCAGCTATAAATTTTCAACATGACGCTTGACATTCAAATGGAAATCTCAAACTGCTACTGATATTGGACAGGAAACAGAAAAGGATTAGAAGAAGAAATAGCAGGACATTTTTTCACTAAATCTGTTCTGGATTATATTATGCACTTGGGTCTTGTGGTAGTGATATGTTTGATGCAAATTGACACAAAAATGAACTTTACTGAACAGATACTGTAGTACTCTGATTTTTGATTGATATCTATATATCTATCTAAATTCCATAATTTCACACAATATATTTCTATCAAGTGTGTTGCACAATCAATCTTAGATATTTTAATTACAGTTTATCTTAGCTAAGAATTTCAAGAAGGGTTACTTCTTGCAGTCTCCCATTTTTTCATGTTAATTTTGGGACTTCTTTAAAATGGGATTTATTTTCAGAGGTGGAAGTACTTAGCTGGTTTCTGTAGGGCACATATTTCAAAGGTTTCTTCTTCTGGTGTTCAAGCACAGAGACATTTAAAATTTTCACTTGTTTTTGAAAAATCTTGATGATACCACATGCTCACATTTTAAAGCACACAAAATTTTCTGAGCTGAAGTACAACAAATTGTAGAGAGTAGCATCACGAAGCTGGATAGATCAGAAACTTGTAAGTGAATTCTCAGTATTTTGGAAGTGTTAAGAGGGTAAAGGCTAAAAAACTGTCCCCTATAATTATCAGATTACCTTCCTGGGGAATATGTTACAGAAATTATTTTATTTTTTGCATGTAAATATTTTTTTTTAATCTGGATTCTGTGAGCTTGTATTAGAAGGGGCTGAACTTGTAAATCATTGGAGCACATGAGTAATTCCACTTACATTAACAATATTTTTTAAGCATCTGCTTAGATTTATATACATGTTTAAGTACTCTGTTGGGAATTAAGTGATTTGACTTTGGATAGCCTGATATTGTTATTTCTATTGTCACTAAATATACATAAAATAGAAGTACAAAACCCTATCAATAATGTCTGTGTTGCTCTTCTCCTATTTGTTTCAGAATAATAAAGTTTTCCTCTTTGAAAGATTATTTATTTTATTCCCTTATCAGCATCATAGTACATTATATTAGTCCTTGATTTAAAGTATACTTTACTGAATACTGAATACTTTCTGAAAATGAAAACCAAATGTATGTTATCTATTTGTTCTCTGATTATGTATAACCTGAAAGAAATTCAGAAGGTGGTGAAGCATGACCTTTCATTCCTGAGGCAATATTGTCTATCCTTCATCAAGCTGTGCTTTTCTAAATGGTACCCATTTAATGTCCAAAAATGCTTTTTAAGATTCCCTCCTCCCAAAAGGCATCAAAACTAAATGGTCTGTAATTTCCTGAAGTGTTCCTGGAGTCCATCTTCAATAATGACATTATGTTGGCCATTTTCCAGCCATCAGGTCTTTTTCTGAATAGAACAACTTTGTAAAATGTCTGAAAAACTTGAAATAATAACACCTCTGCTTTTTTTGCCTTTTTAAAAAAAGAAATATTAGATATTGTTAGCTGTTTATTAGTGGAATGCTGTTATTAAATGTCAATATATTATTATATTATAGAGGAATTATTTATTTCCCTTTCCCAAAACCATTTAATCTAGAAAATACTCTTTTGAGGCATTTAATTTGCCTATAGTAAATGTCCTTAAAATGAGGTATTGTTTTATAAATAGCAGAAAAGCTATAAAAAATCCAACAAGAAAATTAACAGTAATGCAAAAGAACCAAATCACTTTGTTTAACGCTTTGTCTTTTAAACTGACAGTGTTAACAGAACAGATTTGAAAGGAAAACTAGCAGAAAGTTAGAGATATCCTTACTATTTAATATATACTAATTTAATTTTAAGTGCTTCAAAACTAAGGTACAAAATAAACACGAACATAATTAGATGCAGGACACATGCAACAATACTGCTTAAGAAGGTGGATATTAGAAATGTGTCTAGTACACTTGTAGATGTTATGGCCTGTATGCTCTATGTACGCAGGGCAAAAGCCAATAGCTTGCTAACACAGGCCCTGAAGTGTCATATTCCTTTTTATATATGTTAAATTTAGCAGTAGTAGTGCTGGCACTGGCATTTCTCTGTACTGGATCATCTGGATCATCTGCCCCATGAAAGGGAAAAGAATCTGGTTATTGCAAAAAGGGGACACAGGACAAGAGTTAATCACTGTTGTCAATCACTAGCAGTCGCTATGGAACTACTTTTGAGAGCTCCTCATTAAGTCAGTGCCAACTGACTGACCATATGCATCCTCCTGTCTGAAGCAAGTGCAAGGTAAAAAATGTTATGTGAAAACTGCTTTTCATCAAAATAAGGCTATGTGCAAATATTGGCAAATATCACCCCAATCCATAAAAAAGGATGCAAGGCTGACCCTAGTAACTACAGGCCTATCAGCCTGACCTCGGTGCCTGGCAGAGTTATGGAGCAGATCATCCTGTGTGCAATCACACAGCAGCTACAGGATGGACAAGGGATCAGACCCAGCCAACATGGGGTTAGGAAGGGCAGATCCTGTTTGACCAACCTGATCTCCTTTTCGATCAGGTGACCCACCTGGTGGATGAGGGAAAGGCTGTGGATGTGGTCTATCTGGACTTCAGCAAAACCTTTGACACCATCTCCCGTAATATACTCCTGGAAAAGCTGGCAGCCCATGGCTTGGACAGGGGCACTCTGTGCTGGGTCAG
>NW_020955267.1:160590-211989 GCF_003031625.1 Empidonax traillii
CCCTGCAGCGCTACAGGCTGGGCACAGAGTGGCTGGAGAGCAGCCAGGCAGAAAGGGACCTGGGGGTGCTGATTGACAGGAGGCTGAACATGAGCCAGCAGTGTGCCCAGGTGGCCAAGAAGGCCAATGGCATCCTGGCCTGCATCAAGAACAGTGTGGCCAGCAGGAGCAGGGAAGTGATCCTTCCCCTGTACTCTGCATTGGTGAGGCCACACCTTGAGTATTGTGTTCAGCTCTGGGCCCCTCAGTTCAGGAAGGATATTGAGGTGCTGGAGCGGGTCCAGAGAAGAGCAACGAGGCTGGTGAAGGGACTTGAGCACAAGTCCTATGAGGAGAGGCTAAGGGAGCTGGGGTTGTTTAGAAGGCTTAGAGGTGACCTCATCGCTCTCTTCAACTACCTGAAGGGAGGTTATAGCCAGGTGGGGGTTGGTCTCTTCTCCCAGGCAACCAGCAATAGGACAAGGGGACATGGGCTCAAGCTCTGCCAGGGGAGGTTTAGGTTAGATGTTAGGAAGAAATTCTTTACGGAGAGGGTAATCAGGCATTGGAACAGCCTACCCAGAGAGGTGGTGGATTCACTATCCCTGGAGGTTTTTAAAAAGAGATTGGATGTGACCCTTAGTGCCATGCTATAGTAATTGGAGTTGGATCAGGGGTTGGACTTGATGATCTTGGAGGTCTTTTCCAACCCAATCTATTCTGTGATTCTATGGTCAATTGCTACAGCTCCGTTGATGCTCAGCACTTTGTTAAGAGGTGGTACTGCAAGTTGTTTAAGCCTTGTGTTTTGATTAGTAATTTTTGTGAAGTTTTTGGTGGTTTGTTCAATACATTCCTCCAGCACTTCATTTGCAATACAAATTTTTCATTTTAAATAATTCATACTTAATTACAGTAGTTGTCAGTTATGTGGTCCTTTTCATTCTTGAAATGCTTTAGAAGCATTAATTCCCACAAAGTTTTGAGAAGCAATTAAGTATTAATGTTCCATTTTTACAAACAAAAACCAGAAAATACAGAGGTTGGGCAAACATTTCAGAACATCAACTGTAAAATTAGGCACTGACTAGATAGAGACATGATCTAATTTTCAGAGGCACTGAAGACATTTGCATATTCAGAATGGAAACTTTTGTCCTAGTAGCTAAATTCATAAAGAATCTTGGATACCATATTACTGAGCATTACAAGTTTTAATTACTCAAGATCAAGATATGGGAGGAGTTCATTAACTAGAGAATATTTACAGCAGGTGAGCATGAAGCTGCCTAAACTAACACAAAAGAAAGACTGATTTCCAGATTCTCACAATTCCAGCTGTATAAATAACCCTTTACAAACTTCCCTCCATGTGGGCTGAAGAACTTCCCTGGCATGAACTGCTGAAGTAATTGCTGAAGAAAAAGAAGATTGAGAGAACTGGGGATTGTATGATCTATTTCCTCACAAGACCAGGCAAATTTAAGGACTGCTATTTAACAGCTCCAACAACCAATGTAGAATTTGTGTCCCGAGAAGAGATTTCAGCTTAACAGTGAAGCTGTTGAGAGCTGTGGTTTTGACCTTGCTTTTGGTTTTGACCTTGCTTTTTCTCTCAGCCTGAGGAGAAAACTGAACCTGGGAGAAATGCTGTGATCACCAGGGTATGGTACAAAAAGAAGGTCAGTACATGCCTGTATTTTAAATAAAATAGATATCTAACGTATCTAACATATCATAAATATCTAAATATCTAACACTGAGTTTCACACAAAAATAGTGTCCTAGAGACACACTTCACATGCTCTGAGCACAGCTACTCTTTCAGGATTCTCAGAAGGCATGGGGGGTGGGATGCACCGAGTTTCTTGCTATGAACAAGGGAAAGTGTGCATGAGGCGGGTGTTCTGCTGCTGAGCATTTGCAAACACATATAGAAAGAGATACTGGAGTAGTGAGAATTTTAACTGGTAGTATCTCTGGCCTTTGGGACTGAGTTCCAGCTTTGAAGAGTTTGACAAGAGTGATGTTGAGACTGTCACAAATATACACCCTAAGGGTATATCTATAGTGACAGTTATTATCAAATATTTTGAGTCCCATGAGCCATTATTTCTTGTTTGAATCCTATATCTATGGGGTGTTTGATGTAAACCAAACTTGTTTGCATTCATTTTTATTTTGTGAGCATAGAGGTAAGATTTATCCCAAGTTTCCTTGTGGGACAGTGCTGTGAATCATTTGGCAGCCTTGTTTTTTCTGCTAGGCAATCTGCCATTTGTAAATAGTAAAGAAAGGAAAGAGGTATTTAAAAAGTCAGAAGCAAATAATGGACACATTCATGGTGAGAGTGTACAAGTATCTTCTGATGTGAATTTCTGTGGAAGTGTAGAAAGGCATGGCATAGTCGTATTGTCAGAGTGAGCTTCATACCCTGAAGTGTGGCAGAGTTTGCAGTACTGTAATAGATGGCTGGTGATCATATTTACATGTTCACAACTCCTAAAAAATTGTGGGTCTAGGATTGAAGGTGACTGTAAAATTGATGCCAGTGCAGGCATGACTGGAGTAAATGATCCAAAGCTACAAAGGGAATTTGGGGCCAGAGCTAAAATCAGGTGCTAGGTTTTCTAGCTTCTTCCATCTGTAGCCCAGGTCACTGCACTTTGCTTCTCCAAAAAGCTCAATCAAAACATAGAAGTTCAGAATTACAGGGTTACACAGAATTACAGAATTACACAGAAGTTCAGGGTTTAAGAAAAATCACATAACAATGAAAAATGAGGAATAATTGATGTGAAAATTGTTGAGACATTTATATACATACGATTAGCAAAGGATTACATGCATCGACAAATCAGCAGTTTTAGTCATTTCCAATGTGATGAATATGCTAGAGTTGTAGATAACCAGGAAGAAGATTAATATTCTGTGTATAATTATACACATTTCTTCTCAATTCTTTTTTTGAAGACAGCAAATAGGATTTAAAGCAACAGTCATTCACTTCACATGAACACAAAGAAAATAGACAGAGAAGCATTCAACTGCCTGCCCACCCAACCTGCCAGCTTCCAGAATCTCTCTAGGAAATAATTTCTACTTAGTTTCCTGTCTACTCCCATCTTTCTCCCCTAAATTTAGTCTCATGGCCCCATTCAACATTCTTCTTCCCTCTTTTTTCAGGGACAGAGAGGCTCTTGGCCTGTGGCTGTCTAGTGCTGGATAGTTATCACTTGCTGGCGGTGGCCTTATGCTCTGTCCCTGGCATGTCTTACTGTAGCTGTATGGTGACTCTTGATAATGGAGGCTTCTGTGGGTCCATTTGTAATGAAACCTGCACTGAATAGGTTGAATTTCATTTGCAGCATTTTGATAGTATGCCTGTATTCAGAGTCTTTGATGCTTTCCTCTTTCGTCAGTGGATGACACTGTACCTTCTTCTTGTAAACAACTACAAACTATTCATCTTTAACCTTTCTTGAAGCATGTCTCAGCTTTTTTTCCGTGTCTCACCTGCACACTGGCCTGCCAGAGCAGGCAATGATCTCTGCATTGATGTAGAGTGAATAGTCTCTTCCATCCATTTTCCATTTGAAAAGAAGCATACAGGCCTCCTACAGGGATGAGAAGTTGCGTGTCCCTATCTCAGCCATTTGACACTATCAAGATTAAACTTTTGTGCTGTGTTATTTTGCGTATTGGCACAGGACATCTGGGGTAGAGTATGAGGACAGGGTGAAGTTAAGCTTCTTTAGACCATCCAGGTATCTATAATGCTCTGAAGGCTGGGTGCTCTGAGGTTTCCCACTTGCCATCTGTTGAGGAGCTTAAAGTGCAGCCTAAGGGATGGATAGTGACTAGGCAGTAGACAATAAGAACACTCCCTGGGATGCTGATACAAGATAACATAGATTTAATTGTTTCTGCATCTGTGTATCAGTGGTCATTAATTTGCATTTATTGACTGCTTGATACTGTCACAGGTCAACAATATATTCTCTCAATAATGTAAGAACAGCAGCCAGTCCTATTTCAAAGAACTAATTGGATGACTCATTCTAAACATCAATTAGCATGTTCAGGTCCTTAGAGATGATTTTTTAAGCATTATTGTCAATTTTCTTGTTGGGTTTTTTTATAGCTGTCATCTGTTGCTATCAGACAGTGTTAATGCAATACACAGTGGTGCTCTCTTTGTAGGAGAAAAATGAGAAAAACATTTTTGTACTGCTGATAGCTACTAATTATCTTTGCTGGGGAGAACTCCAGACTGAAGAAGTATTTAAATACATAAACTGGCAGAAAATCATGTTGGGTAAAATTATTTAAATTTTATTTCAAACTCCTCAATTTCTAATAAAATATCTGACTTTTGTTGGAGCTGTAGAGGTCACTAGACTGTAGATGTTTGCCACAGTGCTTCCACCCCAGTCATCCAGCTGAGGAACTTTTTCAGGGGACTACCTGACTCCTTCTGTCATTAGAGGTACAACAGGAATGCAGTGCACACTAGTTCCCAGTTCAGGAGCACTCTTTCCTTGCTGTTTGCTGAAGAATGAATATAAATAGGCTAGATTCCTGCTGCAAATGTAGTGAGGGATCAAGATAGCTCAGCCATAAAGCATTCCGACTGATGGCAGCATTTTTTTGGAAGGGAAAATTGATCCAAGCTGACAGCTGTGCTGGAATGGCTAGACTGCAGTTAAGTCGTTTAAGGCCAGTTCGGGTATCTCGCCCTGCGCTGCAGCCCAGACATAGCACAGAGCAGTTTCTATGCAAAGGCACATTTTAACTAAACAGTTATTTTGAGCCTTCCTGCCTTTTGGCAGAAGGACATTAAGACAGTTTGGTTTAGAAGTTAATAAAAATAAAGACAAGTATAAATAAAGGAACATACTCTGAACATGGACAGGGTCTTTTTGCTCTTGCAGTACAACAGGACTGTAAAATGGTTCTGAAAACAACAGCCAAAATCACTTTAGATACCCCAAAACTTCTACACAAGCCACCTCGAGATAAGATGCTGTCTCACTCTAAGAGCACAGCTATTTGAGTAGTCACAACCTGGAATGCAGGTCATAAGCATCTACAGATATTCAAATGTAGCCATCCATGCCCAGAACTGGCAGCATCTGAATGCTCACAGGTATTCAACATTAAGTGAATCGATAGTTTCGCTTTAGTTTTTGGTGGTAATGGTCTACTTTATAGAAACTACTCCTACATGTGGCACTCTTGTTAGTACTTCCAACAGTGTGAAAAATGAGTGTGTCTGGAGAGCAAGCTGCCTAGGGTCACTATAATAAATCTGTGGTTCAAGAAGGTTCAAGAAGAAGCTGTCCCTAGCTATCTGTAGTTTGGACAAAGGGGATCTTGTCCTTTTCTGTTATTACAGACTTACTTATCAGAATTAATAAAAATGCTTTAGGATTTTTTTTTTTAACTCTCTTCCTCCAGTACATTTATGTCTGCTGTCTAGAGCCATAGCTGTGCCAGACCTTTGCTTTACTTCTAGGCTTAGAGAAAGTTTTATGAAGAGAGAGAGAAAAGTCTGGGATTCATTACCTGAGAGAGAAAAAATAAAAAGGTCAGACATGTAAGATAGTGAGAGGCAGTGAAGGTTGAGGAGGAACTTCTATTCGCTAAGGCTAGGTTTTAATTGCAAGATTTGGGGATATTTCTCATCATCTGATCCACGTACGGGGTGTCTCTGAGGTGGAGACGTGACATCTTTGTCCTCTGCTTTATGTTGGTCTCCACAGAAAATGAACCTTAATGTAAAAAGCAACAGTGCTGGTAGCATACTCTGGTCAGGTTCCTATGCAGACCACAAAGGTACAGAAACATGATGTTTTTAATTTTTTTTATATTTATGCATGCATAGAAAGATAGAACCTACCAGCACCTGCTTATCTATTCACATTTTTGCTCTTGCATCAGATTTTTTCTTGAAAACAAGTGTGATCATCTGTTTCTCATCATCAGTTGATAAGGGCAGAAGAGGCGGTAGCTATTACATTGTCTACTGCTTGTCTCAGCCTATGTGGTATTTTCCCAGCACTTCTATATAATGCCCAAGCTTAAACAGAAGGTTTGGAAAATGCCTCCATCCGAATTAACTTGTAGGTGAAGACAACTTCCCAGAACTTGAGAAGTGCATCTGTCAACTTGCTGACATCAAAGGGGGATGTTCAGCCCTGGTAACTTGTGTGGCACAGTGAGCACACTCGCTGCAAAACAGCTTGTTTGTATGAAATAGCAATGAAGTGCTTCATCCTGTGTGAGGGTCTTAAGATAAAGCAGTTTTCTTCTGATCTAATAGATCAGAAATACGTAGGTAAGCTTTGAAAAACAGAGTAATTCTGTACTGGCTAGTTTGGGCATCTCTCTCTTACCATTCTGTTATAAAGCCCATTTCGATATGAGTTTAGCCCAAAGTATGCTTAAAAGCTTGGCACTGCAATAGCCACATATTTTGTGGTTTTAGCTTCTAAGCCAAAATCCTCTTTGTTTATTGCCTAAATATGTTTAGCGCCTCTAAAAATCAGGTCACGTACTAACTTCTTATATATGAATATGGCATCTGCAGCCTTTACCAACAACAAGTTTCTATTTTCTTCCATCTCATTGATAAAGATATTGAATAGCACTGAACTAAGAATAGATCTATGTGGAACCCCATTATATAATGATGCCCTCTGTGCAATTACTTTTTAGCTGTATCAGCCTTTTCACGAGTTAAAATTTGCTACACAGATTTTATGTTGTGTCACATTTAAGCAGAAGGTCAGATTACAAGGTAAAATAGCTCAGTTATATTGAGCAACTTCCTTTAGCAACAGAACCTTTTCATTTCATCAAAAGATGTAATCAGTTCTATCACTAATTTTCCATGAAAACTCATTCACTGAAATGGATTATGCTACTGTCTTTATAAAGTTACTGATTAGATCCCATTCTATTCTATATCTCAGTATTTTTGTCTGGAATGAAATAAGGTTGATAGATTTTTACTTACTTTGGTAATATTGTGTAGGCTTTTTTAAAAAATGTGTTAGAAGTTTCCCAGTCCACTGAAACTCTGACAGCATTACAGTATTTTTAGAGGATTGTTCCATGAGTAATAGAAAGAACTAAACCTTATTTTCTTTGGAGTTACATCTTCCATCCCTCACTGCAGTCATCCCAGCTATCTCTACATCCTCTAAATCTTTCCCAACAGTTCTGCCATGTCATCCCCTCCATGTTTCTAGCTATCCTCCATCACATCACCTCGCTCCCTACACCACTGCTGTGTGCTCTTTCCCATGTCTTTGATCTCTGATACAGTTGTCCTTGTTAAAAGCTCCATGTATTCCATGCTCTCTATATTCTTCTTTCCATGTTCTCTACCTCTGTATTTTGTCCTGCCAGCTGGGGAAAAGCCAGCACATCTGGCACAGACGTGCTGGCTGGCTGGCCAGTACATGTGTGATCACTGAATAAGCTGGCTGCTCCTAAGTGTAACGGACAATGAATTCTCCTCTGTGCCATGAATAGGCTTTTTCTTTTACCCAGACAGTATTTTTTAAATTAAATATAGAGGAAATTAATTCTCTTTGCTACTTCTGTGCCTCTACTGAATGTGACAGCAACTAACACAAAGGGTACAAATTATTTAGGGGTGGTGAAAAATGTGGGAAGGAAAGGAGAACTATTGGCCAGCTGAAGGGGCAGCCACACAAACCTCATTATTTCTTAAGTGCATATATAAATCAAGCTTAGAATGCCTCTTTGGCCAATTGCTTTAAAACTCTGGAGTTCATACTATGCTGTTCTTTAGATCTGAAAATTATTTAATGTCAGTGTTTACTGTAAACATTCCCTATCACTGGGAAAATAGGAGGTACTTTTTTAGCACTGAGCTATTACACACTGTTTCATTCCAGTTGCCAAAGAGTTTATATCATGCATTGATATGAATTAATAGTATGTTTTTACAGTAATGGGTCTAATATCATCTTCAAATACAAAAAAAAAAAAAAAAAAAGAAAACATAGCACATCAACTTAATAACACAACCCTGAGATTAAGAGGGTCAGTACTAGTTCAGAGGCTTTTGCTGGAGACCTGTAAAAAGCACAAGCTATAACTTGTGCTGCCAAAGAATGCTCTTGTTAACTTGACTCATGTGAAACCCCTTCAGTTTGCCAGTATTGTGCCCTGCACTGCCCCAGACTAGAAAAGTGCACTTCACTTAATATACATATAAAAATACTAAACAACATAAATTCTTCAGCCAGAGCTTGAAGCAGTATCTGTGCTACAATCATATATCACATTAACATTTGATGTTATTACTGCTTCACAGGTGCAACAATTCTTGGTCCTTGCCCCTGTGGGAGAGCAGAGGTTGACTTCTATTTCTTTTTTTAACTGTTTACATTTTTACTTCAATCATAGTTTGTCTTATCTCTCCCTCTGCAGGAGGGCAATCATCAGTGAGATTTGCCGCGAATACATTGTGGCTGATGTATCTAATGGAACCTGCACTTATAGCCAGACCTGTCAATAACCCTAGCACCATTACAGTAGATAGCTTTTCACAAGATTGGCTTCTTCTTGCAAAGATTATTCAGTACCATATGCGCAAACAACAGCAGCCATTATTGCCCTTTATTTCCCACCTCTCCTTTCCTTAGACTAGAGCGTCTCTTTATTATTATTTGACAGCAATGAAGAATAGCCCAATCTTTGCCATCATTTGGTAACAACAATTCTTAGCACTTTTCGTGTTCAAAGGGCTTTGCAGTCATTATCTAATTAATCTTCACAGCAGCTCTATGAGACTGGTAAGAAAGGTTTAGCCTCATTTTATAGATGGGGAAAATGAAGCTGTGAGTTTAGCCGCTTGATTTTCAAAGGTGCTGTGCATTCTTGGCTCCCATTGAAGTTAATGAGAGTGCAGAGAGAACAACATCTCTGAAAATAAAGGAGCTTGTGCAAGCTTGCAGAGGAGGTTACTATCAGAATGCAGTGGGCATTCCTTGGTCCCAGACCCAAGCTATTGGGCCAGGCTTCCCGCAAATCCGGGTTGTCACTGGCACGCTGGCCATTAGACCTTGGATATTCACAGCTAGATTTTCATTTAGATGTTTCAGTGTCACAGGGGAATATTTCAGAAACTCTGCACTTGAAGTTTCATTCCTGGGGTGTTTTGTCTGTCCTCACTCTAGGAAAAAAAAATGCCTTTAACCTCTTAAAAGATGTCACTGTGCAATGCAAGCAGTAGGTTTCACATACACTGGTTCACTTGCAGTTTTATGGCTGCATTTTACAGAAATGGCACTTATTTTGAATAACTTCCTAAGCACTAAGGAACATAGAGAGAATGCACTCTCTAATGCTTCCCTAATTCATGGAGGTGGCTGCTTTACCAGTCACTGTCACATCCTTAATCAGTAGAGTTGTAAAGCTTGTAGATATTCAGCAAAAGTGCTTAATAAAAATAATTTAATTCTAAATTACAAGAGTGCACTTAACCCTAAAGATATTAAAACTGATTGTTTGATGCACCGCACTGAGTGATAGAAATTTGAAAATAAAAGCTTTTCTTACTTGCCTCAAAGTGAATAAATCTTCTAGCCTTCATATCCTAGTGTCATGATATTATGCTGTGATAAAATGATCCATTTTAGAGCTTTAAGCTGTAAATACAAAGTACTTCAACCTGACTGATGACAACACGAGAAACTGGGTTTTGAAGAGCAAGCATTATGGTTGGCATTCCTATTACATGGTTCTCGAAGGCCATCTGTCTCCACTGATGTACTTTCTCCAGTGGATTTACAAATCCATCCTATAGTCTGGCTGGTGATGCAACAGTGGAGTGCTGTAGCAGTTGTTGGAAATTTTTGATAATAAATTATAAAACATATTCATCTCCCCTTTGTAAAATGTACTGTAAAACGTTTCTATTCACCCCTATATGCATGGATCAGTCCCACCAGACACGTGCACACGCACACACACACATGCAGCATGTACACACACGTAGTCATGCACCGTTCATTCATAGACATCTTCCCCCTCCTTTGAGGTTGTCACCTTCTTTTCATAGTCCTTTACACCAGTAAACACTCAGAAACTGGACCAGCAAAGTTCAGACTTTGGGTGGGCGGAGGTGTTGGTATTTATTTACGTCATATGAAAAGTAGTAAAAAAAGCATTTTTAGTTCTCATATCAACTTTTTTTCAATTGACAATATTTTGCAGGTTGCTTGTTGTCAGAATGTAGCCTTTTTGAAAAACATTAGTAGCAGTGATTTTTTCGAGGAAATAAAATTTTTAACATTCTTTTTAGGCTGTTAGTAATAAAATTATTTCTTTTTACCCAAACTCAAAAAAACGTTAGTATTTTGTTGTCAGAAAAGAGGAAATAAAGATGATGGATGTGTCTGGATCTTGATAAAATTCAAAAACTTATGAAAATTTTTAGAGCAACAGAAACCTCTTAAGTTCCAGCACTTTTCCCATGGGAGCAAAAATCATCTTCCTTCAAATATCTATTGTGCAAATAACCATCACAGAAATATCCAAAAATATTCTCCCCCTAGCTCTTTACATATCACCTGTCTTCCTGGACCAGATGCAGAACTTGGCTAAGAATCAGTGCTTTGCAGCAGGACTCACCTGGGTGTCAGACTCACAGTTCTGTATTTCTCTCACTGCTGATATTGTTTGTATTCAGTCTTCGTCATTTCCTGCTTTATAGCCAGATGTTTCCAGATGCATTTTTTGACAGCTTCAATATAGCTTTTGTGGGTTACATAGGGTTTTATTTGCCTGGTTTGGAGGATGCGGGAAGGTGCAGGTTTTATTTTCACTGTCTTCCAGAATTGTGATATGTAATCTGTCAGTTCACAGAACTGAAAATTGCTTATAAATAAAAGACATTTAATTCTGTCTTATGATGTTAAAAATCTCCTGCAATTATAAAATTATTTGTCTGAAACCTTTTATGTGTTCTGGTTGTTTAGATTTCCCTTATTCCAAAATAGAAGTATAAGTCTTAGGAACAAAGTCAAGGAGTCATATGCCTTTTTATTCTTGTAATGTTTTCTGATTAATTTGTTCAGTATGTTTGATTGCTTAATTGTTTAATTTTACCTTCCATAAACAAGATTAATTGCAACTCACTAGCCTGAATAAATATATAACCATTATAGTAAACAAGTACTGACATTCTACTTCTGAGCTGTAATGAAAACTTAGACAAAAAGGGATGCAGTGCAATCCTCAAATTGTTCTTGACACCTGCTATACAACACCAGAATAAAAAAGGAAGATTTTGAAAATATTATTGCATAGGCTTACACCCCGAAGGCAAGAATGACACTGATTTAGAGGCATGCATCTCTTCTCCCATCACTCCTGGATCTACTGGGACAACCTCCTGTTTCTTGCTGATTTGAAAGACAGTAACAGGATGTCACCAGCCTTTAAAGTAAGAAGAATTTCTACCACATTTAGAGGTCAGTGAGCTTCAGAGAGGCCACAGTCAGGATTCGTGAAGGTGCCTGGCTTTGTGGATCTTGAATCATACAATTAAAGCCTTATTCTCATCACATCATACAGTTATACTTCATGTAACAGAATTGTCTTAGTTCACATAGTGCACAGCTTGATAGATAATGGTAAATATTATACATCATGAGGGATGATGCAAGGAAGAATTACTAAAAACTCCATTGATAAGTCCCATACTAATGAAAATTGCCATACTCCAAACATTTGATTCAAAATAATATTCATGTAGCATAATTTACTAGTTTAAAATATTTCTGTCCTCCTGACTTCCCAGCAACAGACTGGATTAGTTAATCATAGTTTGCCCACAGCCGGTTGATTTTGAACTAATTTTTTACCCATTTCACACAAAATCAAATATAAACTTACCTTTTCTATCTAGCATAACAATTGTGAGCACCAAATACAGTAGGACTTCTAAAATGACAGTTGAAAAATTTTAACTGAGTTCCACTGCTCTCACTCTGCTCCTGCTTTCTTCTTTTGGCAAAACCAAAGGTACAATGTATGTAATCAGAATTTACAATAGATATGTAAAACATGACCACTAGCTTAAGATAATGTTGCAAATATAATTGCCTATATTGATAATATTAAGGGATTAACATTTCTGCATTTACTTGTCAGGACAACTGTAGTTGAATATGTGTATTAATATTTTAGAGAACTGTTGTTAAATTAAAAAGCAATCTCATTTTTCTACATTTGCATAATTCTCCACATATCTGCAAATAAAATGCCACGTTCACCTTCTGATAATTTTGCAAAATGATATGTCACGATATAAAATGCACAAAGCTATATAAAGGACAAAACTGCAGCAGAAAATGGTTACTTCCTTTGTTTATATCACTAAATACTCTAGTATTTAGATTATTGGAAAGGGAAAAAATCTGAAATTAATTGTAAAAGTTATGATTTTTTTCTGCTTGTTTAGTTTTTGTATTTATCTCAGTTTAGACATTCAAGAATTATAATATTAATTTCACTGCAGCTTATTATGAGCTTCTCTAGTTAGATTTTAACAAATACATTTGCTATTTTAACTATTTCTACTGAATATTTTGTTTGGAAAAAATTACTGTACAAAATCACAAGTCTGAATTATGTTTTGGAATTTAGCCCAAAGCTAGAATTTTATTGAGCTGAATCAAAATTACTTATCAGGCAATGCCATTCATCAGAGTTCTTTTTCAACCAATACCCACATCCTTGGTACTCAACATGAATGTTATATAACAGTAATTGCATAGTACAGAAACTCACCTGTCTGCCTAACTTTAAAAATAATTTCTTAATACTTGTATTCTAGAGAAAAAAAAGTGTTCAGAATAGTCTAATGGCAGATCCTCAGCTCATGTAAATTAATATTAAAATCACTGATTCAGTATAGTTATTGTTTCAATGGCATGAGAAAGAATGTATTGAGCTTTTATTTCCAGGAGTTTTTCCTTATTCAGCTCTGATAGATGTATAATACTAAACTCTTGAATAATTCCTTTTTAAATTAAACAGTGGATTCATATCTTACCAGATTTATGAGTCATTTATATTCCGCTAAGCCACACTACCCAAATGGTTATGTATACAATTTTGATGAGCCGGTAGTTCAGCACAGAGATAATAGAGAGAGCTTTTTCTGAAGTGGGTATGGGGATATTAGTATAGTTGATGTATAAATATGTTATCAATACGAAATAGAAAAGCTGTAATAAAATCATTTTGCCATGAGAAATCATATGAAGTTTTAGTCTGAAGTTTCCATCTAAAATTTTGCAGAATGATGTTGATGATACAATAAATCCATAAACGTGGTGATGCTAAAATTACTGTGAACTACATACTAAGCACTCTATATGTGTAGGTAATGTAT
The DNA here is from genome assembly GCF_003031625.1 of Empidonax traillii. Classification (NCBI taxonomy): domain Eukaryota; kingdom Metazoa; phylum Chordata; class Aves; order Passeriformes; family Tyrannidae; genus Empidonax; species Empidonax traillii. The sequence goes on from NW_020955267.1 coordinate 174,014, forward strand.
TTGAGTTCACTGAAAACTGAATATGGGTTGTGGTGGCAGAATTACCCCCAAGTTATGTAAAAACAAAAATTTGATTTTCTCAGGAAATTCACTGTTGTGGCAGTTTTCTGGAAAGCCACTAGGTGGAAGTTACTGAGCGACTTTATTCCACTCACAGAGGTCATTGTTTTCTAATATAGGGCTGTAAAAGCATAATTTTCCTTCAGTATTATCCATGCTAGAGTTTCAAGCAAACAGCACAAAAAGTTGTCCCTTAAAAAAGTCCTGGAATAGAAAGCCAGAACCTTCTTTACTGGGACAAGCACTAGGCAGGAGTTATTCTACTAATATTAATGCAATTAAATTGCTACAAAATTTTCCAAAGTAGAAAGTATCAAACCAGATACAGATGAGAAATTACTCTAAAACTAATCTTAGATGGAGAAAGAAATTAAGCACATACAATATTAAATCTGAGCAGAAATTAGAAAAAAACTCTGGCTAAAAGTGCAGAAGGAAAAAGCTCTTTCATCAAAAAAGCTTCCACATTTTTGAGGTCGCTATTTTTATTTTATAAAATTAAACTCATAACACAGGCTTTACAATAAATTATTCTAAGTTTGACTTTCTGGTCTTTTCTGAACTTGTCAGTACAAAACACAAATAGCAGTGAAATTTGCATTTCAGCTTGAACTCTTCCACTGCATTTGCAGAAAAGTTGAAAGGAATGTGACTTCAAATCAGTTACTGAACGTCTTCTAGGCAACAAAGACTCCCTCACCATGCTGAAGACAGTTCTTTGCCCTGAATTTGCCCTTAGCTTTCTAATAGTCCTAATTTCACTAGTAATGAAGGATAGTTATTTGGTGCTGTGTCAAGGAGGACATGAATAGCAGAAGGCCACGCTTGCCTTCTCCATTACAGCTATTGTTTTCTTCTTCTGCTGTCGTCTTTACTGAAGAAGAGGGTGAGATGCACAGCATTAATAACTGACACAACTTCTGTTTCACATAAAAAGGAAAATTTGAACAATTCTGAGAGATTTTTTGCCAAGTCATGGGTTGAGGAGTAATGAGAACCAGAGCAGAGCATATCATCCACTTTATGTGGTCTCCAAAAGAGAAGGAAAACAACTGATTGTGAAACATGCAAGTATGGAAATCACTTTGGTACAATGCACACTGCTGGAATACCTTGTGCCTATTGTGTAAATCTATAGTGCTGATAGGCTGCCTAAAATATCTGAAAAACATCACTTTTCATGGCAAAGTTCTGTTGTTGTTACTCCTATTGCTTGTTTTGTGGGAGTTCTGGGGGATTTATTTATAATAATTGAGTAAGCTCAATGCAAAGAAATAATTACGAGGAACTCTTAGCATATGAGCAAAAAGCAACTTTGCCTTTTTAACCCTTTTATTAATAAAAAAAAAGAAGTAGCATAATTATGTTGCTTTATGTAATACTTGGCATTAGATACAAAAATCAGGAAACTGATAAAACTTGATAATATAAAGAAATAATTCAATACCTAAAGGAAATTCTTATGACCTTATAGTGATTTTTAGTGGGATGAAAAGCGTAAGTTCAGCAAATCACTCTAAGGTCTGCAACCATGTAAGGATTTATCCTCCATGAACCATGTTGCTACAACATTTGTAACAGGAATATGTGTAGATAACGTAATCGTAAAAGTCATGGGATTGGGCCTGAAATCCTTTCAATGAATGCTAGCAATTGGTAAACACATGCTAATAACCAGTATGAATATAAATCCTCATACTCTACTACTTCATTGAGCGGAAGAGAAAAAAATCTATTGAAAAAGCCAAGAAGGGGGCAACCAGTTGAGAAAGTGATTTCTGAAGGGTTTTATCCCTTCCTATCTGAACCTCTTCTCTCCAAATAGATTCTTCCATGAATCATGTGGAATAAGAAAAGAAACAGATATGGGGAGACAAAAGTCAGTGACAAGCTAAATGGATACTCACTCCAGACTACAATCACTCCTCAAGAAAAGCCAGTTAATGATACTTGAGACAATGGGTCTGATCTCCTGCCCTTCCATAACCACACTGAAATGCTCCCACTGGAATGGTTTCATAGCAGCCTGGTTTCTGCATCAGTCTTTCATCCTTTTTGGGGATGCAGTCTGTGGGTCTCACCATGGGAGGTGATGATGCAACTGGGGCAGAGTATATGGAAATTAAATAGTTCAGAAGACAAAGCTGAAGGCATCTTAGGCAATTCAATTTGTTAAGATGAGATTTTTTTTTTCTTTTGTGTATCCATTTAGCAATTTTGAGAAACTGTCAGTTTTCCAGGCTCTCTTCTGGAGAAGGGACTCTTCTGCAGTGTCTCTAACCAACGAAATAGGGCTTGCCTGGTGAGATCTTGGAGTCCTGGCTCCAGCAGAAATTCTCAGGATCTAGGACACCAACCTTTTGACAGTAATCTTCTACACTTTGAAAGATCGAGTTGAAGATCAGGCCTTAGGACTTCTGTAACCCTCTGCCTCATAGTGATAGTGCTCTGTGACTTTTGGAGCCTTTATGAGATGTACTGATCTAGATGTTCTCTGCAGTAAACCTGGGATAGAGCTGGCGGAGGCTGGGAGAGGTGTCTGTTGCAATGGTTGGCACTTCAGCTGAGGGCAGGAAACTCTAGGATTGAGCAGGGTGTTGCAGAGCAGGTATGATGTGGCAACATGAAGAATGAAGCAGGATAAGTAAAGGGAGAGGAACTGGAGGACAGAAAGAAATTAGGAGCAGGACAGAAACTGGAGATGAAAGGATGAGAGTAGTGGTGGTCAAATAATGTAAATGAGACAGTGAGGACAACAAAAGAGCAAGGTTTTGGGGACATGAGAAAGAGCAGTCGAAGAAGCTGTCTGCATGAGACGGGACCCTGAGGGACCAGAACTTCAGATGATCTTCTCATCCACCTTTCAATCAGCTGCAAAAGGTTCTGTGGCCCTAAATATTTCAGTCCAGCTAAAGAACCTCTGTGGGGTTGTGCAATGACGCACCATGAAAAGCTTGTTTTTTCAAAGTCTAAGATTTTATAATCTGGGAAATTATTTAAAAAAAAAATCCATATATGGAGAGTTTTATAAAGGTCACATACTCAGACACTCAAATTAAGGATTACATGAATTAAGAATGCCTTTATTGTTAAGATTATAGTAATATACTCTTTAATTCCATGCTTTTGTAAGATTTCTAAGCATGAGAAACTTTAATCTCAGTTCACTGTACATGGGGGCTACTCTGAGGATGAATTCATATTATATGGTTCAGGATATGCCTCAGTAACTCTATCTTGTTATTGCTGGAACCTGAGAACACATGCCCTCAATGACAAAGGGAGTCGTGGGAAGGGACTTAGCCTGATGACTTAGGCAATGAAATGCTGTCCTAATGAATTGCTTCTTATCCCAAATTCTGCTGTGGAGTTCCTGTGTGATGCTGAGAAATCACAAGCCATCGTTTTCACAAAAGGACGCTATTTTTATTTTGTCACTTTTTCAAATATCACATTTGTGCTTCACTGTTGTACCAAGCTCTGACCTCTGCATTTTAGAGCCCTTGGAAGTTCTACTGTGAAAATGAAGTGCCTTGAAAAATTAATATACAATGAAATTACACCTTGTTCCTTCAAATCAGCTACACATATTTACTTGTCACTGTCAATTTGGACTTTAATGGCAGTGCCTAAATATGTATTGTGGAATTTCAAAGTGCTTTTATATTGGAGAACTCTTTGCAGGAGGGCATGAGGAGGGATATGCAACAATCCCTTTTCCCTAGAATTGTTTCATTCAGAATAAACCCATAAATCTGGTGCAAAAGGCAACTTCAGTAAGCAGAATCATTGCCACATTCTCTTTTCTGGGCAATCAGTTTGTACCCGTGGGATACACTTTCCCTTTTTTTTGCCTGCCATATTCCTGGAATACAGGAAGGATAACATCACCCCTCAAGGAAGGAGCAGCACAGGTCCAAAATGGACTTAAATCATATGCTTTTTACACCATCATGATACAAAAACCTCTGGGCTGAGTTTTCAGGATTTTGCTTCTGTGGTAATGTTAAATTATGAGTTTTGGCTTCTCTGCATCACTCTGTTGTACTAGCACAACCAGACTACTATCAGACCTGAGCTGCTGACTCTACATGAAGATGTTCTGCTTTGTGTGGATGTATTAATTCAGGCCAATATTGGCTAGCTCAGGGATCTTTGCATTGAGATCCACTCCAGTATAAAACATGCCTCTGGAAAATATCAAGAGCTCTATTCTGCCCAAAGCTAACTGGAGATCTCTACAAAACGCAGTTCAAGGCCTCATTTTGTTTCCATTTTCAGTAGGAAAATGATAAGATGCTGCCCCCTTTCTTACAATAGCCAGTTACTGGAGCTATGCTACTTCAGTCAGTGAACCCCAGGCTGAATAGAGTAGGAATCTCCACAGGGCATTTTATAGAAGGAGACACCAGGAGTTCAGTCATTTACTCATGTCTTGATAAATATATTCAGCATATAGTTGGGACTGTCTCTGTACCATATGAAGAAACTGTTTTGTATTAAAATGTAAAAACCAAGATGTCAGAAACTAAAATCCTCATTCTAGTCGAGGTCTTCACCATTAATCATGCTCCTTCCTAACACTTGATTTTCTACTCAGGTTAAGGTTCAAAGCACACAAAGGGAGAGGAGCTGACTTCTGGAATGTCTTGATAGAGTTTCTGTGGGTCCAAGAGAAGATGGGACAACTGTATGGAAAACAAATACATCAGAATTTAATAAACAGAAAAATCACATGCAACTCTGGAATTATCTAAGTAGACAATGACTGGAGGCTGGAGGACAACTCAGAAGTACTATACAATTTGTACTCTTTCTGCTGCATTTGCTCTTTGTCCCTGTCAGTGAAAAAGGGAACTGTCAGAGAAAATGGGATATGCAGAAGGAAGGGTGGTCAGAGAGAAAAATTCAGCAGTAACCCATTCCATGAAGATCAGCTATCTCATACACTGCATGAGAAAAAAAATCCAAGAGTTTTATTTGTGACTGGAGTTATAGGGTTGTGGTTGCAATGCTGATTTAAAGATGACAACCTAATGTAATCTGTGTGATGGGAGAGGATAACTTTGATAAGGTCAGGTTAATACCTTTAAAAAGAACTGGCCTATCTGTGTACACAGTCCCTTCTGTAGCTGTGAAACAGAAGCAGGATCTTCTAAAGCACCAGCAGATCCTGCATGATGAAGGCAGTTTTGCAATGTAGTCACAGAAGATACTGAAAGAGGTTAATATAGACAAGTGAACTGTGGTTTTCTTTAGCTTTTGAGGGCTTGTCTTTTGCATTCTTTAGATGTAGTTTTGTTGTATGTTATTCATAGGAAGGCTATGGAATTCTTCCTTAATACCTAGAATAAAACCCAGTATTTCATCTCCTCACAGCTGAAACTGTATAATGTTTTTCGGCATTACCCATATTGCAACCTTGTGGTTCTTTTAATTTATATTCCACACCCCCAAAAGCACTACCCACTCTGGACTCACTCCTGATGATCCTCTTCACAGAAATAAAAGTGACAGCTTCTGTGAGAGAGGAAGCATTGCAGCAAGTGACATACGAACATTGAGCAGAACAATGCAATGAGTAAGCAGCTGAACCTTGGAGGGAATTTCCTTTGAAGTAACATAATAGGAGAGGCTAATTCAATTAGCAACTGATGCTCGTTTCTCGAGCAAACTTCACTGAGTTTTGAAAGAAAAAGCAGGAAATACAGAGACTCTGAACATGCTGGCAAAAATAGACACAAGGTAATATTTTGAGTTTGTTCACTTTGTCTTAGATCTCAGTAGGCTTCCCAGGTAACTGATGTTTTGGCTTTTAATTGGTTCCCTCTTGTCTTGTATATTTTCTTTCACAGATGAAAATGATATAACATGGCTAAGCCTCTGAGAGTATTTTCACACCATCCTACTATGTTATGTGTTTTGAGTACCTGGCTGTACAATCTTTCCTCCAGACCCACTGGCCTCAGAGCCTTGAGTTACATAGAGACTTACCTATGCTATTTCTTTCCTATCGCTATTTCATTTCATTCCAAATATGCAAACACTCATTTAGCAAAGGTGTGCGAGGCCACTCATTGGAATATGCTATTAACTAGACTAGGGGAAAGCAGAACTTAAAAATCACACAAATACATCCAGTTCTGCAAGAGCACAACTACCCAGACCAAAGCAGCCTGAACACTGATTTAAATGTAGTACAGCAGCAAGCCCATTTTTTCCTCTTGAAACTTTATTATAAGGCAGTCAGTCAATCCTTATGGTCACTTTGGGTAGCAACGAGAAGGAAATGAGTCAAACATCAGATCATTAGTCTTGATTATTTTCATCATTAATATAAAAATCCTGTTAGGGTAAGGCAGAATACTTTAAATGCAATTAATGTGATCTGATTTTTGACAAGGTAATTAAGACAAAAAAAATCCAAGCAAAAATAACAAGCAAAATTTATCTTTATTCTATGTAAATATATGACTTCATTCTTTTAAGAACATCCATCACTGTAGCACAAAACCAGTTTAGCTTAGCTTAGCAATAAAAACACTATAACTTAGCTCATGTCAAAGTTTACCGTGTGACTTTAAAGCATCTGTTAACTTTAATACCCTAAATGAAATCATTACTGAATATGGCCTCACAAGGAAATTTTTTTTTTTAAATGTTTAAACCAATCTTGTCTATACCCCCTTGTCATTAACTGGTAAATCAGTAATTTATTTCCTATTAGAATTTATATAGTTTGCAGCAATTAAGAAGAAAAGCATAATTGCTGACAAACCCAGGGCACTATTTAAATCACTTCCTTGTTGACAACATATTTCTCCTTCCTAAAACTGAATGTCACTGAAATCTGATTTGTACAGAACCCTTGTGGACTCATCATTCAAATGTACTGCACCTGTCACCTGTGTGCTAGCATTCTGCTAAGGATCAATTTACATAACCTCATTTAATGGTTCATAAATCATACCCATTAAGCCCAGCTAACAGGAACCAAGGGTTCTAATTTATGCTGCCTTTCATAGCAGAAAATTGGGAGGCTGGAGCCTGTGGATAAAGAACCCAGGTCTTGCCTTTGATTGTTGATTGTGATGGTAAATGTATGGATGATGAGAACAGATTTTCACTTTATTGATTTCCTGCCAAAGCACAGCATGCTTTATTGTGAAAGGGGGCCTTTTGGCAGCAGTGCTAAAAGTGGCAGTTGTTTAGGAGCCCTTTGCCAAGATGACATCTAAGACAATACTGAGTGGTAAATACTAAAATAATATCAAGCTGAAATGTTAATTTTTAAAAAGAAACATACCCAAAGGTTCATAAAATCAATGATGTTTTCTACCCCAGAGCACCTCACTAGTAAACATGAAGACAGGTGATTACTGTGGTGTATTAATTTTTTTTTAAATCTGTTTTTCTTAAATTCTGCATCCTATTATAAATTATTCATGGTATTTCAGTCAAAGTAATGCAGATGTTTGAAGCCTGCTGTAGAGTGACAGTTCAGCCAGAGTTGTGTGCTGGGCCTGTCTTGAGCTTTGTACTCTGATCCTCCCTTTGATTAAATACCTGGAAATAGCTTTTTCTGTCATTTGATTTTCCATTTTTAAGTTCTATTATTTAGTAGGTGGCTGAGTGCCGTATTGAGTGTATTGCCAAATAGAATATGCATATGCATAGGCATACAGCAGTCTTCCCACATGAGTTTAGGCAGGGTCTCAAAATACCAAAAATAGTCGTGGTATTAATTCCTAGAATGAAACAAACTGTGTTGGTTGGTTCCCCTTGTCTCTCTCAAAATTGCACCCCTTCATTTCAGCTTGCTCTATAATTTTCTCCTTACAGTAAGAAATTCTACTTCCTTTTTTTTTTTTTTTTTTTTTTTTCCTCTCTTAGGACACACTGATTCTCAACAACTAGGAATTTAATCGCTAATATTATAGATGGACAAAAAACTTCATTAAAGACAAACAACATGCTAGGTTTCTTCTTCTTTTCCAGCTACACTTTAGGAATTAAGAGCTTTATCATGGAAGATGCTGGCCATGATCTGGAGAAATACTGAGGTTACTGAATAGTTTTGATATAAAAATCTTGTCCAGAAAGAAAACACAACCCAGTGGCTGGGGCATTAGCTGACCTGGGAAACTTCCTATTGAGATCCACCACAGATTTCCCTTGTGACTTCACCAGAACTCCATTCAAAAAAAGCATTTATTTTCAGTGAATTCCTAGTATAAAATACATAAATAGCCAACAGAGGAGGCATTAAACACCAGCTACTTGCTTCCCTCTGCCATTCGTGTTGCCTTGTCAACTGAGTTGAAGAATTGCATCATGTCTTTATGTGCTGCTTTCATCTGGTGGCTGTCCAACACAGCACTGTAGGACAGAGAGAGATCACCAAACCTAGAACAAACTATGGCTTTCTGGTATTTTGAGATGGATTTTTGAAGTCTTCATCTTAGAAAGAATATGAATAAAAATCTCCCATAATGTATCAAAATCCTCTACCTACTCTTCTATGTTATGAAAGGCACTGTATTCTTTCCTGCCTGTGTTTGCAGAATAAGAATAGTCTAATAAGTGTTCTCTGTTAGATATATATGAATGAGACCCAAGCATGACAGATAGGGGATCACTTTGTAGATCCTGATAAGTCTTAGGGTAGTGGAATTGTTTACCACTATCAAGATGGATATACTGGGCATCCTTGCACTTATAAAGCCAGGAGTCTCCACGAACAAACAAGGATTTTGAAGCTTTTAGTCTTGGGCTTTGAGGAAGTCATGGTTGCCCCTTTGTAGAGTTAGATTGTCAAGCTTGGAGAGTAAGTTTTGGTTAACATTGCTGGGGTAGCTTTGCACATCAGCATTGTAGCTCCCTTGCTTCACCCCTCTCCTGCAGGTAACTAACCCTGTCACAGAAATGGCATACAGTGACTGTACCTCAGTCATTCTAACTTCCAGCTTTGTCTATTAACTTCATGGCTGTTGAAGTTTGCACTGAGACTGGAATATGAAGTGCAGCAGCTGGGAAATGAGCACAAGTTTGATTCCAGCGTCTCTCTTCCTGTAATGGTGGCAGCAACCTCTGGCAAAAGAAAAACGATAACAGATGGGACAAGCAATGTCTTAAACTACCATAGTTGCTTATTGTTTGTGCAGAAGTGGATCCCTCTGCCTCTGTCTCACTTTCCATTTACAAAATGGAGAGATAGTGCTGGATACATTAAAAAAGATAGGAGCAATTAAGTCTACATTAATATCTTAGATTTCTTCTCTCAGTAGTAGCATATATTTAAGTGTTTTGCTGTATGAATGTTAATTGTTTTGTAGATTAGAGTCCTACATTGGCTTCTTTGTCTCACAAAATCTAATATAACTTTTAGAAATGGAAACTGTTGAGTATCCTCCGGTTATTCTAATGCACCTGAGTCCTGGGTTTGAATATCCCTACTTTTCAAGTCCCTGGCCTTCACTTTAAAAGAAACCAACAATCCTACTGAAGAGATGGAAGGCTCATGCTAGTAGGTTCATGTCACTATACTCATTTTCACTCATGACATAAACAATATTTCAGCTCAAGATTCTACAGGTGAAGAGTTTTAAACTAGAGCTCAGCTCTACTGAAAAAATATCTGGTTGCTGGAACTCTATTATTCAGTTTCAAGGTTCAGTCAATCAAAACAAACAAGCACAAAACCGCAGCCCATAAAAATATAATTCTTGCTTTTATTTACATGAGCATTATTTATTCTTCAGATGCAGCACTGAGCTGAAGCTCAGTTAAGGAAGCATCTCTACAGGTACTTGGCAAATCTTAGTAATGTGTTTTCAGGTGTAACCACACACAGATGTTCGTGAGTCTTGCTGACAAAGATTACTGCTGCTATAATAATGAAGCAGAGAGATCATGTCCTACATCTTAAGTTCACTGTCTGAAATGCTATCTTTGTCCTCCTGTGTTCAGGTGAAAAGCCCAAACAGAGCAATGGAAATAACACCTCAGGAGCTGAGATTGTCACAGGCATGGTATTCGGAAGGCCTCACCTTTCATATTGTGCGTGGTTTTGGGCACTACAATATAAAAAAGACATTAAGCTATTGGAGAGCATTCAAAGCAGGGACGTGAGAATGGTGAAGGGTATGGAGGGAAGACCATGTGAGGTCACTTGGTTTGTTCATCCTGAGAAGATAAGACTGAGGGGAAACCTTATTATGGTCTAAAACTTCCTCGCAAGTGGAAGAGAAGGGACAGACTGACCTCTTCACTGTGGTGACCAGTGACAGAACTTGAGGGAATAGCCTGAAGTTGTGTCAGGGGAGGTTTAGGTTGGATGTTAGAAAAGGGTTCTTCACCCAGAGGGTGTTTGAGCACTGGAACAGGCTCCTCAGGGAAGTGGTCACAGCACCAAGCCTGTCTGAGTTCAAGAAGCATTTGGACAACACTCTCAGGCACATGGTGTGACTCTTGGGGATGGTCCTATTCAGGGCTAAGAGTTGGACTCAATGATCCTGATGGGTCCCTTCCAACTCGGTATATTCTGTGATTCTGTGACTATATCAGATCCATAGCTTATGTGAACTCCATTTCAATCAACAGGACACTCATGACTTGTGGTGGATTATGATCTTCCTGAGTGGAGCTAAGCCAATGAGAGACTATAGCCACCATTTAGGTCAATCATATTTCTCCTTTTGACTTCAAGGAAGGCAAGATTTCACACTTCAGCATTCCCATGTAGTCCCAGTGGCATTTATGGTCCATAACACTACCCAAGAGCACAGCAAACCTGTGGTCTGAATGCCCAAGTTTTGCTGTACTGCTGGAACTGCCTATGTGTGTATGAACCTATTTCAATCAGCTCATAGTAATACTTTTCAACCTTTATCAAGAGGTGGTTAATTACTGGAGCCATTGAACTGTGTCATTCTGAGTTACCATATCTCTTACTTCTTCCTTTCCTTGTCACAAATGCAAGCCTGAGTTTTAAAGTTGTTCTACATTGATCAAAGTCCAGTGCTGCTATGCGGGAGTATAATAAAGGGAAATAAGAATCTGGTGAAGGGAAGACAGAGAGCAAGGTGGGAATGCAGGCAGATATCCAAGATATTTAGGACTACGACAGAGATGTTGGTGACATTAAAATTAGACAGCTAACACTCCTCTAGCGAGTCTTGCCACTCTCCAAGGCAGAGTTGTTGAATATGCTCATAAATCTGCCAGTGAAAAGTTTACATCCTCAGACTGGCATGTTGTAGATAACAGAAATCATGAATAGTTTGATCTGATGCCTTTAGTTTTACCATTGACTTGTGGGTGCTCCTGGTACCATTTGCCAACACAGAAATTGATCTTTATCAACAGAAACTAGCTATGGTTTCATTGAAACCAATACATTGTCCAAATACAAAATTGTTGTAAATGGAATAAGAAAATTCTACAAGGCACTATGTATCTAAAATAGTGTGAAAAATCCAGTATTTGACATATTCTTTGTTTTTATACAGACATTAAATAAAACAGGTTATAAAATATTTTTGAGTCAAGTTGGGAGCAGAAACACAAAATCTGGTCCAGATCTAACACAAGCTTACTCAAACTTCATCACACTCTACAATTCTGTCTCTTAAAAGTAAAGACCGTTGCACTTGCAAAACTATAGCCTAGTATACCCTTTCAGCCATGATGCTACTGATACAGTTTTTCATTCCTTATATGTCCCAGGATTATCCTGAGAACTCAAGAAGTCTTAGTATTAAAATCACAGACCAAAAACTAGAAGACATCCTGTATGAGCTCTAATCTTGCAACTTTTCCACTTCACAGGGTAGCTCTGTACAGCATACTGAACATGGGTTAATTTATCCAATGTTTAGTTCTTTCTAAACAGTGGATTAAAATTAATCCTAAAATACACCAATATTGAATTGACTGTATTAATTAACAATGAAAAAAATTAACTTTTTGAGGTCATGGAAGCCCAAAAAATATGAGGGGTTTTTAGCATTTTTTTCCTATAGGTGAAAAAGGTTTGTGTAATTGCTTTGCCTCTCCTTCTGCTGCTCCCCTTAGTAATTCCTCAATATGTAGTCTAATTTCAATGAAATTATGCAGAAAGGTTGGAATTCCTAATTCTTAATGCCTAGCCCTGTAAGATAATGACCAAGTTCCTGCTGACTTCTCTTTTGCAAAGGATATTTAAGGAGAGTTTTAAGACTTCTGTTAAAAAGTTGTCATGGACCCCTGTTCCTTTCTTCCCTAAATACAAGAAAAAGAAAGAAAAAGAGAAGGTAGGCTTGTCTCAATAATATCAATAGCTTTATCATACACATGATATATTTAGACTCATTTGAAACACTTTTGATGTGACCTATAAGATCAGTATTGACTTCAGTGTATGTTAGTGGTGGAGATTTCTCTCTATACATTCTTGTCTTAGCAAATCAAATTCTTAACATTCTCTCAGTGTATTTTTCTTCAATTCAGTTTGGTTTGTATAACATGGAAGCAGGGACTGGATTTTTGGTTGTTGGGATTTTTATAATTTAAAGAATTTTAATTCAGCTAATTCGGTTGCCAGAGTGTAGAGAAAGATCAGACTGTCATGGGCCCTATCCATTCATGGTGGAACTGCAGGAGACAACAGAATGACACCAGTGATGAATTTTGCTCATTGTGTTTCTTCCACTTAAATTTAATCAACCCTTTGTGAACCTCTTTCATTTCAATAGCATTATATGAAACAACTCCATGTGATACAATTCTTTTGTTGAAAGTGCATTGATTTCTCTGGAGATGCAGATATCAACACAAGTCTTTAAGATCTTGTCTCCTTTAAGGTTACTAAAATAATTGCATTTTCTTTTGATACTTTCCAGCTTTTCAGTAATATCTAAATTAATTTGTATGTTACACTTGGAGTTAAATTGTACGAATTCCATGTTTTATTATTGCTTTATTTGCACTAGTATCAACAGGACCTGAATCAAATCTTTTCGAACTACGAATGATTGTTCTTCTGAAATAAAGTATACTTATTTAGATTCCAGATCATTATTATATAAAATTATGACAATTCATTTTTATATGTTTGATGAATTAGGGTCATTTATTTGGAGATAATTTTAAAGGAAATTGTGAATACTGAGAAATAATACACTTAAATTTAGGGACAAACCTTACACTTCTAAAGGCATTAAAAAACTCATATTAGGAGTTCAGTTGGTAATAGATGCTTAGCAGTAATGTATAAGTAGGATCACTAAAATTATTATCCCTGGGGTTGGAAAGAAGTGCTTTTGTCACTGCCAGCTTCTTAGGCAGAAAAAATTATTCTGCAGTTCTTCCACTTGATGATATCAAAGCACTGTGCAAATATCAGTGCTGAAATTAACAGAGCAATTTGATAGATATAAGTCCAGGGTTATTTCTCATTCTTCCCTTTTTCTTTCAAGGGAAGGCATGCCAACATCCAAACCAAAAGACTGCCTATATCATTCTTTTTTTGCTACAACCATCTGTTTAAAAGGTGCACTCCACACCAGGTCAGTGGTTAAATATGTCTTCAAAGTGACAACATTAGTCAGGTTATTTCTGCTTGTTCTGAGTTCTTTTTTATATTTCTGGCTTCATTCCCATGCTTGGACGATTATAAGAAGTTTGTGTTGGAGAAGAGGTGGTTTCCTCTAAACCGGACCCCTAAATGTACTTGAGTGTACTCCAGGGAAGGCTTATAGATGAGGGAGACTTCTTCTCTGGCCCACCAACTGGATTCAAGAGGTGAGCCAGGCAAGTGTCTCTTCTTTATGTTTTCTCTCCTTGGGAGCTTAGGAAGATCACTACCGGCTGGTTGATCCCTGAAAATACTTTCCTTGGTACCTGATTGTCTCCTGATCATGGAAAGCCCCAATTTTCCCTCAGGCCTGAACGTTTAGTGAGAAGTAGGGTGAACCTTGGAATGAGCACTCCAAGAACCTGGAAGAATCTGGGCTTTTGGTTGCTGCTTTTTAAAGACAAAGGTCCACATACTGCAACACACATGTATATATTCATAATTTCCAGCATATCAATAGCCCCATTGATTTCAGGGGAAGTTTAAAAGGAAAGTATTCATAATCATTTGCACAATCAGTGACCCAAGTGATTCAGATCCTTTTTTCCCAGTAGCTTGAACTCCCGCATAAACTAGACCATTAGACTCACAGTAATCTTGTCAGGATTAAGGCAGGACCTAAAACTGTGAAAGACAGACAGAAAGTGCTCACTTGCGTGCCTTTCCTTCCCAATGAAAGGAATTTGAATTTACATTTTTAAATTACTTTGGGAGTTGGCTTTGAGTTTGTGTTTGTGTGTAAAATTGGCTAGTGCCAGCAATCTTTGTAAAATATTCACATGCAGTATTCACTATATTTTCTTCTTCCCAGATACATTTTAAAGCTTACCTACATTATGGTAATATTAAAATAAATACTATCAGCCTAAAATAACTCTTTAACTGTAGAACAGATAGCAAACCCATTCCTTCTTGCAACAGTGTGCAACAGTGTACTTTACAGCAACCGCCAAACACTATGAAAATGGTTTCATTTACTTCCAGAATTTGCCAAAAACAGATGATGACTGAAACTGGTAATGACTATTTTCTATTCTCTATCCCTAAGTAATTGACCATTAATTATAATATCAATAGGCTGTGGATAAGTAAAGCAGACACATGTTAGGGCTACATTTCATTTGTAACTGTTTTGTATATATCATAAATCTCTAATATTGGGCTATTGTCACACATGATGAATTATTGTAAGCATGTCAGCACATAGTGGAAGTCAAGTACATTCAAATACTACTCAGTCAGAATTGAATTTGGCATGATAGTCTCATAAAAGGGGACTCAATTGAGAGTTTCCACTTGCCTGCTCTAAACTTGTCACTTGTAGGTGCTAAAGAGCTTGTTGTGTTGGTTTAATTAGTCAACAAATCGGTCCTTACTTGATTGCGTGGTCGTATCACATATGTTAACACTTCACTGTTTGATGGAGATATTAACAAGTGACAAGAGTCTCTTGGTCTATGGACTTTAAAGAAGAGAAGCTCTTCTATATTATTTCATTTGGTCCTGCCAATATTTATTAGATCATGCAGGCTGCAGGCTGCCAACAAGAGAAAGACAACACAAACATTTTTCAGGGTTATGCTCATCTGTATCCCAAAGAAGGGTCACTAAACAATCGATGGTAGAAGAATATAAGTAGGATGAGTGTTTTCTACCACAGCTTAGAAATCCATTATATGATACAGTTTGCTGCAGACCTCCTTGGAGCTTTTTTCACTTAAAGATAATTTATGACAAGAACAGAGAGGTTCTTGAAAATGCTATAGCAACTGGAGCTGAATGATGCCACTCTGGCACTAGATGCATAGTCACCAGAGGCCAGTAAAAAGGAAGTTTGCATTTGTAAGAAGAACTGTATTAGTTAAGCATTCATCAGTGTTGTATAAAATATTCATATTACTTGTTGGTGGAAGATTAAACAAAAAAACTTCAATAATTAAAATGGCTTATTCCCAGGAGTGGGGGGTAGGGAAAAAGTTGGTCCTCTGCAAGTTTGCAAAAGGGCTTGTCTATTCACTTTTTGTATAGCAGCAAACAAAAGAGGAGTGCATACTTTATAGGCTCCACTTGTTTGACCACCATTCTGTTATAGCTTTTATCTGTGCTTTACCAGGAATCAGGTCTCTGAAGCATGTGCTGTGGTAAATCACATGTATCACATATATCACATGTATCACATATATCACATATATCACATGTAAAAAATCTTCCTAATCATTTTTGATGAGTCTCTTTCTAGAAACAGCCATTTAAAGCATTGTGATAGGTGCTATAAAGGCTGTCAGTCATAAATATTGACTGGTATGGGAAAATTATAATGAGAGAGAATCTCTAAGTTTGCTATTGTGATAGTTTATGGGTTTTTTGGAAACTAGGGGACAATGTGAATAATTTCCTTAAGAGGGAAACAATTAGTACTTCGTATACATAAAACCTTATTTCTTCTACCTTCATTGAAAAGTAACCACCTCCCTACTTAGTTTTCACTATAACGCTCAAGCTGAATTTTTCCTGCCTTTTAATGAATAGAGTGATCCCCAAAAGCCAGAGTCTGCTAAAGACGGTTGTCTTAAATCAACCTCAATTTTTCATTATTTTAAGATCTTTCATGTAATGTTACTGGCACAGGAAAAATCTACAAAACCAATTTAAAAATTAATAATAAATTTGCTCATTAATAGCCAATTATAGAACAACATTTTTAAAAACAGTGGCAGAGAAGTTGCTTATCTGAATTTCTCTATGGATCATTTTGCAAAAATGTTAGGTGCATCCAAAAGCTTGACCATATATTTTAAAGAAATTGTAAAGAAAATGAGTAATTTGTTAATACAAGTATGCATAGATTTCAAAACAATATATGCAAATGTGCAATCTTAGAAATAGAAAGTTGTTGTAATCTTTTCAGTTGCATCGAGGTTCCTCATTACTACAGATCATTTTTTCATATACCTATGTGTAGACACACACATTTTTATGAAAACAGTAAAATTCTTTACTGGTAAGCATATAAAATGTAATGGCTTAACAGTTCTAAACTGATTTTTATTTGAGTAGACTCTTGTCAAGTATTTTTATCTGTAGTTCTCACATGTAATCTGCATTACTTTGACTTGTTTTAATTAGTTTGAAGTTATTATTCACTTCTTTTTCAAGTATCTGGAGTTAACTGCCTTATATTGTTATAATTTTTATTGCAATAATAATGAAGATGCCAAGTAGGTATTTAGGGCCCAGATATTCTGGAAACATCATAAACACAGAAGAAAATATGATCTTGCTTTTGTCTGTGGTAAATATTTTACCTTTTTTTATAGTGCTGTGCTGGTTTAAAAGTAAACCGGAGGGAGAAATGAACCCAACTTGAAAGATTACAAGTCAGAGTTACAATTTACTAAAAAGATTACAATAAATACAATGATACAGAGAAAACTGGTTTTAACCCAAAAAGACAGACGTACAACCTGACACCCTAGGACAAGAACAGAACAGTGTTTGTTAGCCTCTGTGCTGAGCACCATGCGGCCCCCTTGTGTGGAAAGGGAAAGGAAGCCTGTATGTCCAGATGACAGTCAGAGTTCTTTTGAAATAATAATTGCAGTCTTGTCAAGGGTGGCAGTGGCAGTCCTATTGAAATTCTGGTTTTTCTCTGGATCCAACGAGTGGTCCCCAAACCCGAAGATCATATGTGCTCAGGCTCAGGTGGAAATGCCCAGTACCACCCCCAGAGTAGGGAATTTCACAGTGGGTGATTTAACTCTGTGAGTCACGGGATTTTTTTTTTCTTTGGTGGTCCAGGTTGTTGCAGCTACCTATTATGCCAGTCTGTTATACCCCTTTAGCAAAGATGACCCCTCAGGTTGGGTGTGAAGGTGCTAATGCCTCCCCGGAGGGGAGTTGTCACAGCTAAGTCATTGGTGTAAAGACAAAGAAACACTCCCCTGTCTCGAAGGGTTTCTTTAACACCCACCTTGTAGCCTGAGGTGTCAAGTGTGCTCTGGGCAGCTGCTGCAAATGATTCATTATTAACAGTCCATCAGAAATTACACAGAGGATGCAGAATACATACTTTTGGTCGTGTAATGGCCAGTCTTCGCCAAGGAAGAACCAGGGAAGGTCTTTACACCTTCCAGCCTGCGCACTGGATTTTTTAGGTGAGACACAGTGTGCGCGGAACTGAGCCCACCCTTTAATCCTGAGGTTCATCTGCCGGGGCCAAGCGAGCTTGGATGGTGGCAGCGAGGTCCTCAGGACTAGATGGATTGCCTTACAGGGCTAACGAGCTCCATCTGCCTGGGGAGTGGCCCCGACCGGGAATCGAACCCGGGTCTCTGCAGTGACAGTGCAGCGCCTTTACCCTCTAGACTTTTGGTCATACCCACATAGTGATAAACTGGTCCCTTTAACTAGGACAAGTGTAGAATTTTTTATGGTGGATGGTTCATATCGTGTATCCTTGGAATATGGATTATAAACTTCCAGGGCTTTTAAATTACTCCTGCCCTGGGCAAGAGATGACACCTTTGAGAGATGATCAATTGAGAATCTTTACCCAGATGCCAAAAATCTCTCCGAGAGTTTGTGGTTGTGTTAGCCCTTCCAAGTGCTGAGGAGCTTCAGTGAATTACTAGGTATGCTTAATTTCTACTGGTTGCAGTGAACAGGGGAAAATTAAAAGCAAATAAAACTGAAGACTTAAGAATGCATGGCAAGTCTTTCAAAGTGAGAGTTTGCAATGTCTTAAATTTGTGACTACTCTGGATTTGTTACAAGTTAATTTACCTTGAGGTTTCTGGAAGTACTTTCTCCTAGTGTTCTAGTTCAAAATTGCTTGTTAATTCAAAATACATATTTTTTATTCTAAAATGCTGTTTTAGTCTAATCACTGATCAATCCCTTCTCTCATCTTTTTTTTCTGATCTTCCTCCCCCTCCCCCACAGTCAGATCTGTTTAATTGATTGCTTTTGCTACAGGATGTTATTTTAGTTGTGTGGCAGCACTACCCAAATTCCACCTCCTCTATACAAAGCTGAATGACCCTTCCAGTGCCACTATCATGACTGACAACTGTCCTTCCCAAAGCTGATACCAGAGGCTATTGAGGTAAGGCTGGTGGGTCAGTCCACAGAAGCAGTGCCCACCCTACAGATACTGGGGGTCTGCTGTTAAATCCTTCTAAAGCTGTCTCTTTTCCAGGTTGAACAAGCCCTAGTCCCACAGCCTCTCCTTACAGTGTAAGTGCTCCAACCATTGACCACCACCTCTGTGGCACTTTGCTGAACTCCCTCCAGCTAATTATTACCTTTCTTGTTACTGGTGCTCCCCAAAGTGGACAAAGTGTCTAGACGTTGCATCTGGGAACTGATTAGAGCAGGCTAATGATTCTCCTCAGTCTACTGGCTGTGAACATGTGACTATTACCCTGGATGCTCTTGCCAGGGGCACACATTCAGGGCCTATGTTCAGCTCACTGCCCACCAAGACCACCAGCATCTCTGGAGAGCAGAGGTGTTCCTCAGCCTGTACTGCTTCAAGGGGATCTTTATTCCCAAGGGCAGGACTTTGCATTTGTCCTTGTTCAATTTCATAACATTCCCATTGGCTTCTTGTTCTTCCAGCCCATCTTGGTCCCTTCAGGTAGCAACCCTGCTCTCAAGTGCACAGTCCTGCTAGCTTGGTGTCTCTTCACTCCTGATGAGAGAGCACTCTGCCACCTGCTTCAGATCATTGATAAAAGTGGTTAATGGGACAGGTCCCGTAATACTCCATTTATTACCAGCCTCCAGATAGTGCATGACTCATAATCACTACCTGCTGACCCTGATCACCCAACAAGTTATTTGTCTATTTGTCCAACAGTCTAGACCCTAACATTACACCTCAGATACCAGAATACTGGAGGGGTTGTCCAAAGCCTTGCTAAAGGCAAGATAAATTACATCCACTGCACTTGCTTCATCTACAGATCCAGTCGTTTCATCATAGCAAGCAATTTGGAAAAACATGATTTTAACTACTGACTCTCCAATGACCATCAGCTTTCTACACCCATATATGCATTCAAGGAGGACTCATTCTGTGATTGTCCTGGAGACCAAAATATGGCCCATACTTTTTCAGATGGCCTCTTCAGCCTGTTTTGAGGATGGATGCTGTATTTGCCCTTCTCCAGTGATCTTGGACATCCCACTGATCTCTATGACCTTTCAAACATGACGGAGTGGCCTCAGTATCATATTGACTATAATAAAGATTCCATCAGAAATAATAGGAATCATGCCCTAAAAGCTTTGAAGAAATATGAATTTTTTGCTATTCAAGCCCCAATTACATACTAGGAAATAATAAATAGTTTCAGGGTAGGGAATTAATTCAACAGGGTGATTGTCACTGCCCTGTCAATAGCCTGGAAGAAGCCCTTTCAATAGCCTGAAAACAGCCTTTTATAAAGAGTGGAATTATATGGAAAGTGTTAAAGAGTAAAGTCTCTTTCTGAATGCTCTTTATTCTGTCCCTCTGGATTCTTCTTTACGTATGTTCATTGAGACACTGAAGTAAGTTTTTTTCACTATTGAACCAGTGCCACTATGAGAGGATGAATCCCATCCCCTTTTGACTCCTACATTATCAATGTAACTGTTAGGTATGCATTGACTGGGACATGTGCAGCTCTATTAGCACCAGTTCTTTCTTGCATTGAGAGATGCCTCATCATGGCATACATATGTATATGCATAGTCATTCTTCAGATTAGCCACAGCCACATCTTTGTAAAAGGCTTAATTACCAGAATACAAAACACAGATTACATTTCCTTCCCTAATCAACTTCAAGATACAGTCGATTCTGCCTTGGGACTGGAAGATCAGTGTGAGGACAACTTGAGGTCCCATCTAGCCCTATTACCCTTGTAATAAACAGACAACAAAGAAATCCAACTGCCACCTATGTGTGCATTGCCAACTATAAATGAGAAAAGTGATACTTGGCTGTGACTACTGAGGAATTGTCTTTAACTATGCAAGAGTCAGACAAAGAGGACAAATGCTTTGCTATTTAAAAGTAATATCCTCAGTTATTCTGAAGTCCTCTAGAGAAAATGTTTATTTTGAAAGAGGAAAAGATATTCCAGTCATATCCTCCTCAGCTACATTCTTACAAAAAACAAACAAACAAACAAAAAACAACAAACACACACACACACACAAAAAGACAAGCAGGGTTGTATTATTTTTCAAGGGAAATTGTATTCTGATATCAAATGTTTGAGTCTAACTAGACGTTTTATATCAGAAATGTATTAATAATCTGTGAATATCGTGAGCATTATCTGCTACTAATCTAAATACTAAGTGCACAGTTTGCACAGTGTAGGGCTCAATTGTTTTACAGTCTCTGGAATTCCTTGTCCCTCTTCCATAGCTGCAAAAGAACCCTAAATGACTGGCAAGTCAGGTGTTTCACTTTTAGGTAGCTAAAGTGTAGTAAAATGAATCTTGTCTTTAGAAATAGTGTGTAGTTCTAAATTCAGATGCTGAGCAGTAAAGTAAGATGAACTGAGGCACAAATACATATTCTGTTAGCTACTTTTGACATGGGAACTGCAGTAGTAAACCCTGCTATATGTAATAACCCAGACAGCTGGAAACAACTCTAAAAATACTGTCGTTATTTCAGCTTGTCTGTTATGGACTGAAATGACACACATGTAATTGCAAAGTAAAACGTATTGGTTTCTACTGAAGTTTTTAAAATGGGCATAACATGCTATTAAAAGAATAAGAAACAGCAATAATGACCCTTAATGCTTGTATGGGGGTGCTTTCCATGTACAGGATGTTCATCACCTTTCTTAGTATATGCCTCTGCCCTTTTATGTGTCGTGCAGAGACTCCAAAGTGTCATCTGCTCAGAGGTTTTTGAAAGGTCTGGATGTAATCCACTAGGTGTCAGGGCACTGCACACAGAAACAGGATCACAAGATCAGATACACTGTGGGCTTCACTGTGATCTACACTTCATTTGTCTGTAGTTTCCCACCAACCATGTTTTAGCCTAACTGGTAAAGGAACTCAGGATTAGACCTGACAACAAACAGGCTCCTCACTCTGATGCCATGGCATGAAGGTCTATTGCTTAGTGGCTACTTTTGTTTTGAAAATAAATGTACATGAACATATTTTCAAGGTTTCCATCAAAGTGAGGGCATGAACAACTGTCCTACTTTATTGAAAATGTTAAACAAAAAAGTTAATAGGTAATTTGTAGTTAATTTCATGTTCCTTAAGTTCAAGGTGCTTCATGACATGTGCTCTAACAGTCAAAAGGTAATATTTCCAGCTAAATGTTTCCAACTCATTTTAACCACTTGTTCAGTCACACTTATTAACAAAGTTCAGCTATGGATATAAGTGTGGTAAAGGGCTAAAAATAATTCCTAGTGAACTGTAAATGTTGGCAAAATGATTGCAAGAGATCATTGTGAACTTCAATTTGAGATAATTTGAATTATAAAGTGATTTGAGATTTCTTACCATACTAAAATGCTAAACATCTGCTCAGTACTGGATAGCATATGTCAACTGCAAGGTCTATATTAAAATATCAGGAAAAATTTTAATGATATGTTTTGTTGATTTTATGGTGCCTTTCATGGCTCCTTAGACTGTGCTCCAAGGAAAACTCTGGCCTGCAGAAAACCCAGAACATTCAGAAATACTCAAATTCAGTAGTCCCAAGTCTATTAAGGTAGAACCTGTGTTTGTTAGCCAAGTTGCAACCCTGAGCATTGCTTGGGTTTGCAGATTAAACTCCAATAGACAAAGCTCAACTATTTGGGTTTACATAAGATGTGAGAAATGATGAGCCATCTCTGAATTTACAGCAAAATGTCCAATATGCATATACATGCAGATGCAGACAAAGTATATATGGAAAAAATATTAAATTGTAATTATTTAATATGCTTTTATGATTATTGCACTTGCCTCTTCCATTTCCATCTCCTGAGCAGCCCTTGATTGCCTCAAAAATAAGAGACAAACTTCCAGAAAATACATTATCCTCTCAAAATTAAAATATCATCTCACTAATCCTCTCCGCAGTGGGGGAGAGTATTACAGTACCAGAAAGGATGGCAAGACCCAGAAGGATAAAGGCTAGCAGGCCTGACAAGACTAAACAATAAAGTTGAATATCTTTAGATCAATACTTACGGTCAGTTTTAACAGCTAGAGCTCTCTGTAACAGCAGCTGTTCTAAAAGTAATTAAATCAACTTGACACTAAATATAGCCCCAAAATGTTTAAAGGCTTTCTAAAATAATTTTGAAGGGTTTTTTTTATCCATGGGAAATTAGAAATTACTTCAATTAATACAAAAATACACTCCAACTGAAGCTATAAATATATACATATATATTTAGGCTATATGTGTATAGGCTATATATATTTAGGCTATGTATATTTATATATATGCACATGTATATACACTGAAGAGTTTACAAGGATTTTTATAGAAGAATGTCATATCTTTAAAGGTCAATAAACAATATAAGGGTTTCAAATCGTGAACATTAAGAATAACCCTCTAGGTAAGCATTTTTTTCTTCCACAGTGGTTAAAGTTTAAAGGCTAAAATTGTAGTGGGTTTAATCTCAGGCAGATTGTGAGTGCACTATCTTAACCCTGGAGTACCTGACAGTACCTTGCCCCAGTAATAGCAAAAAGAAGAAAGTCCCAGCTAACTCTGGACCTTTCTTTAGGTCCTGAAAACAGCCCTGATACCAACTGCTAAAGGCACATAGCATTCTTATTTGCCTTTATTCACTCTAAGGGCTAGAAGTATCCATGCTACAAGCATGGCAAGGCATCTAGTTCCCTCTCCTGGAGGTGTTTCCTGCGAACTGATCTCATTCCAAGATTTTTGTGCACCTCAACAGAGGAAGAGTAAGAAATTAGTTTCATGAGTTTTAGATTTATGGGGAGAGAAAAGAACAGATATGAAAAACATAAAGGTTTTTAAAAAGGCCCATATGTCTATGCTATTACCATATCACTGAATCGAGTAGGAAACAAAATATAAAAACGTCACTTTAAACCTGTAGTTAGGGTATTAGGGACCTGATCCAATGCCAAGGGAAGACAATAGGGAGGGTTTGTATCAAATGCTGAATGCCCTCTGAGCCCATCAAAGGGATTATGGACCATTTGATGAATCTGTGTCATCCTGTGCCGGACCATGCTAATCTTATTGTGCCATTGCAATTGTGGTAAACATTCAGCTGAAGCAAACATATATAGGACTTACTTTTTTTCCAAATCCCAAAGGATTTATTGAAGGAGATCTAAAACCTTACCCTCCTTCTTGCATTTCCTAGTATTGTAACTTACTGAAACATATGAAAAATTTCAGAATTTCTTCATACAAACTCTACATATATTCCCTTACTTAGTTAATAAAAGCAAACTCAACCAAACCATATAGGATATTTGATTCTTCCTTCACAGAAAATATTTTATCCATTAATGAAAAGTTGTCTTATATAAAGGAATTCAATTTTTTTTTTTTTTTTTGATTGACATTAGACTCACAGACAGACAGAAATAAGCTGCCATTCTTCCATTTGATAGCCAGACGCTGCCAGTTGTTGCTAGGGCAGTCATGCTGTTAAATTAGGTCTAATGAACGAGTAATTGCTTTAGGTATAGTGAACCATTTCAAAGAAAACAAGGATTCTAATTGATTTGCAATTTGTTTGGCACATTGCATTGTCTGGGGCTATTGATTAGTCTTCTGGATTTCACACTGCATGTGTTTCCCTTTATTAAGGGAATAACAGGTTACTGATTACTTTCCTTCTGGGTTTAATGTAGCGGTTAATGTCTACTTTGTTCTTGTGTCATGTCACAGGCAAGGAAGGAATAATATGCAAGTGGGTGGCCCTTTGCTAAGAAACTCCCCTGCTGCTTTGAGCTGTGTACTCTAAGACATGCTGAAAAGCAGATCAAGAGAAAGGGTTAGAATAGCAGGACTCACAAGTTACGGCCTGAGTCAGGCTAGACCCAGGCTAAAAACTTGGCTTCCCTTCACTATCAGAGCATAACACAGTATGAAGTGGTTGGTGGTAGATTTCTTCTTGCTTAATTATGCGTCTCTATATAAGGAAACATAGTATACTTTTAATACGTCTCGGTTTACACACAGCAGCGTGTTCAGTAAGGAAACTTACAATATATTTATACATTTACTGCAAGAGATTTATTCCACAGCACACATATTCTGGAGAGCATGCTATTATACATTTTAGATGTATTTTGGTTTGCAAAAAAGTGAATCCATTTAATTAACAGCTTCATTCCTTTCATAGGGAAACTTCTTATAACATAGTGGATGTATTTTAAAGCGTAATTAATTTCAAAGATCTTAACATTCTTGGTTAAAACATGTTATCCTTAGCACATCTTTAACAGGTATGATAGTAAAATAAAATAGGCTTCATTATTCTATAATTGATCTTGGTTCTGGAGATTATTTCGCTTTGTATTTTGTGCTCCTGTGTTGAGATCAGGTACAAATGAAATTAAATACAAGCATTTAGATTACTTGCAGGGTCTAAGGAATCATTTTGCATCCTTATTACGTGTCTTTCTCTCTCAAAGGGATCAACCGTTCCTGTAACTGAAGATCTCAACCTAAGCCTGATCCAAAGCCTGTTGAAGTCAACAGTAAATCTCTTATTGATTTTCAGAAGCTTTTGCCTTTGAGTCCATCGGCTTTCTTGATTAATCTCTTGAGAACCTATACATCATTTCAACAAGAAACAAAAGTTTCACTGCCAGGTGAGCCACCATGTAGTGCTCAAAGTGCCTTAAGCCTTCATATAGCACCAGCTGCTAAAAGTGAGTGATCTCAAAAATCTATAATTTGTTCCATGTACCAGGATTTGAAATTTCAAAAGCTGTGTTGGGATTTTTTGCTGACTTATTGTAAGGATTATAATCAGTAATTATCAGTGAATTGCCTGTACACAATGATTGTTTTTTTTCCTAACAAGGACTATGATACAACATTGGTCATGTCCAGTTTAATCCAATTAAAATTGGAATTAAAATCCATGTCTAATTTAAAACTCAGTAGCTCATGATCTTCGATGATCTAGAAGTTGCTGACTTCAGAGGTTTTGCAATGGGATATAGAACAGCTGTGACTTATCTTTAATTTATCCTGAATGAATTCGGGCCACCGCGAATGTCTTAACTGAATCAGCTCCACACTTTCAAATCCCTGTTAGACTGCATTCCATGCAGTCCTTGGTTTTACAGACAAACACTTAGGAAATCATCTCCATAATGGAAACAAAATAACAGCATCCACAAAAATATTTTCATATCAAGTTTGATAACCATTTTGGTATACACCAGGTACAGAATATAGTGCTCTAAAATTGTCACTGCTGTGACAATTTGGGCTTCCCTATGGAATTAATTTTTGCTACTCTATTCAAAATTATGAACCATGGTATACTGAATGTATATACCAAATACCAGATGTATACAAAAATAATTCTTTTAACTTACTAAATCATAATCTGTTTCCTTCTATATTCTGGGATCCTAAGAGATCATCATGCCCAAGTCATACTTCAGTATCTATTATACTGATCATTAAATACAGTTTATACCATATGAGTTACCTAATGTAATTGTAAAGTAACAGAAACCATAACATTTTCATTCCCCTGTGTTTGGATTTTAAGCCTTATGTATATTGAGGGAAGTCTGGGATGTGAGGAAGATGGTGCAATCATTCAACAGTTATGGTAGACAGCTTGAGGCTAGAGATTTGAGGAACTTGCACAGATAATTCAAGAGAGTTGAGACACTAACATGACTTGCTTCCCTTGGCCTTTGATTTAGGAAAATAAAACTCAAAAGGAACATTTTCAAGCAGGAATGCTTACAGGAAAATACACCAGGAACTACTGAGAACTAAGATTTGAGTCCAAACATACTCTAGTTACAATGTTTATATCAGATTAGATTAGACTAGATGTGAGTGATATAGAAGCAAGTATCCCAACATGACATGACTTGAACCTTCCTAAATAGCATATTCTGGCCCATCATTTGGACCACTGTGTGCAATTGAAGAAACTCAAAATGGCTTTAATGGCAACGACCTAGCCAATCTCTTTCAATGAAGTATACACATAGAGGTAGATTGCTGTGTTAAAATTATGAACTTTCCCCAGTCTGGGGAAATCTGCTAAGTGCTATGTATGTGCATTATTGCTATGCAAGTTTAAGCTTTTCATTTCCTCTTCTTTGTTCCCACCAAGACTGAGATAGGGCATTAAATTCTCAACAAAATTATGTGGAACATGATAATGAAGCAATGATCAGAAGTGATTCTAGTTTTCCCCTTTAGTTTCCATGGGATGCATCACAATTGACTGATACCTCTCTAGTGAGTTCAAGATCCAACATGCTCTTGTCCGTAAGGTGTTTATGTCATTAGTGTATTCCAGTGAAATCTTTTTTCTCTGCTTAGTTAGGGGTCTTATAAAGGAAACTCCACTTCCTGAATTTTCTAAATACTATTCTCTTGGGTTCAAATAGTCAAGTTTTATGCTTAGGTGTATGAAGCTGTATATGCTGCAGGGTCATCCAGGATTCTGGCCTCTCGGCATTCAGTAAAGATCTTGTCAAAGGTCACACCTCCGTTCTGACCATAAGGAGGGCTCTGTACAAGAGGCAGCTGCACATGCTCAGATTTCCATGCAGCCAGGGAAGGCAATGAGCCCAGCAAAAGAAGTAGTGCCAGTGTCCCTGTGGAGTGTGTTCCACTTTATAGAAAAGAATTGAAAATGTGCTAGGATAGAGAGAAGGAAGCTGAGATGACAGCTCATGACAGCTGAGGCTTGCACTTAGGAAAATTGTACAGGCTGAAGAAGTCCTGAGTTCCCTCTGCCTGTACTTCTGTAGTTTTTCCAACAGGTACAATTCATTGAAGAACTAAGAGTCTTCTCTTTACTAGTTATTTAAGTTTCCTAATCTTTAAAAGCACCTGTGAAAATGTACAAACAATGGACTTTTACCTATGGAAACCAAATTCAAAGTCCAGAACCTATTCAAAATTTTTCATCTCTGATATATATCTACTAGTGAACCAGACTGGAAAAAATAGTACCAGGGAGAAAAATAGTTGTGGCAATCTTCTACTTCGGTATCGGAAGCAGTAAAAATAAGTGCATATCAATGCCTCAGCATGTTAAGTCCTCCTTCTTTTGTGGGTGAAGGTGAAATGTAAGTTTGTGAACTGTCATCAGCCCTGACTAACAGAGTTGAAATCACCCTCTCCTTTGTGCTGCGCTCTGCTCCACGGAGGATGCAGGCAGGATAGGGCTCATGGGCCTCTGTGAAGCTTAGTTTACCACCTCTGCTTATCGACAGCAGAAAGATTCTTCTTAACATGATACAATCAGCAATCTAGAGACTAAAATTTAAGTCTCTCTAGGCATTGAGTGGCTATGGCTTTGAAACAGAAACTTGGAGGATTGCCCCCTTTGATGCAAATTCTTAAACAACCCATGAGAGGCCAATTCTTTGTGAGACTATAGAGTTTAGTTTCTCAGCTGATGTATACGAAAATATTTTCATTGAAGTCCACAGAAGTTATGATCATCAAGAATATTGCCTTAAACAACAGATAGCTCCTCAGAAATGGTGTGCATTTTCCATTTTCATTTTCATTAGTTGTTTACCATTACTGATTGTAATATTGCATGGAAGTCACAGAACTACTAGTGTGCTGGGTACAGCCGAAACATGCCTGACTGGGATCCTTACTCTTGTAACTGATCCTTCTGCGTTTATTACCTTAACTAAAAGCTTGGACTCCACAATTTAGTGTCTCTCTCCTATCTCACTTTGTCTTCTTTGGGAAAATCACCCTGATCTCAGAAAACGGTTTTGTTGCTGCTTTCTGAGTACATCTGTTTTGAGTTGTTTTTTTAAAAAATAAGGTAAAAAACTACAGTTGATGAGACAGATTACTTCTCTCTAACACAGCTTTGCTGGTTAGTATGCGCAGAAGCAAATTGCACTTTAAAATATTTTTGAAACATGGAGGAGCTTTAAAGAACTGTTTAAAAACTGCTTTTGGTTTGGTGCCAGCTACAGATGCCACACTGATTACAGAAGATTACATAAATTCCCCAAGCCTTATTATCCTCTCACTTACACCTATAAAATTGGGAAGAATTCCACTGGAATCCCTGGAATTACACAGGTGCTGGAGAAGAATATGTCCCTTCTGGTTAGCAAGCTCCCAGTGTTTTCAGTGGGCCCAGCTGTCTCTACCTATCTACTAGTAATAATAAAAAAAAAAAATCCAGAGCAAAATATGCTGGGTATGATCTGTCTATGCAAATAGTTCAACCTTCATTGATTTCAACTGAGTTGCACAGATTTGTATGTGAGCTGAATTTTGACCTGAATATGTAGGGGAAAAATCCAAGTCCGGCATCTTTGCTGTAGCACATTACTGAGATTTTCCTACAGCTTGTATCGTTAAACAAAAGATGACTAGAGGAGGTCAAACCACAGTTTCACCTACCTCTGGAAACCTCTCTGTATCAATGGCTTAGAAAGAGGTGTAAGATGTTCAAGGAAAAGCCACGTGTGTGTGTGTAAGGAGCTTTCCCTGCAATACAGTTGCATATCCTGACAGAGACTTTTGAGTAAATCATGGGTAGTGCCGGGTACTCATCTACTATGATTCCAGACATTTCTACTTTGAGCCTGTTTAGCCATTTACTGCCACATCCTGCTGTTGCAAGGAGTTCCACAACTTCATTATGCATCGTAAGAAAAAGTAATTTGTTTTAGCCTTTTAAAGTGGGTGATTGCATTGGCTGTCTCTCAATTTGGTTGAGCGTTCAGCAATTTTTTAAGAAGATGAAATTAGTTTTCTTCACTCACTTTCTCCACACCACTTATAAAAGTATAAGCCACTACTATATCCCAGTCAGTCATCTTTTCCATACTGATCAGTCTGTTTAGTTTTTCCCAATTCAAATGCCATTCCACACAATTGCTCATCCTTCTTGAATTTATTTTCTATGTCTACAGTTACTCTCTTTTGAGGTGGCTTGCAAGACCAACACACAATAGTCAAGATGAGGGCATACCAACAACTTGTGCATGGTAGCCCTTGCTATCATGACAACGTTGGGTTGGCAGTTTTGGTGTGTGTGGGGGGGGTTATTTATTTCTACAATTGAACCACATGCTAGTGATGATTCTGAAGAATTCCTAGTAGAATTCTGAAGGCCTTTGTAAATCAAACAGCTCCAGGGATAACACCACCACATGTTCACAGGAAAATCAGTGAGAGGTTGGCATGTCCCATGATTTTTTTCATGTAATTTGGCCGACAGTAGTAACAAAGTGAATTAGAACTTTATGGCCTGCCAAGTTTCTATGGACTGCCACCAGCAGCTCCACAGACAACCACTGGTCATGAACGAATGATTGGAAACCTAACTGCAGAGAATAATTCACAGTAATTTTTCTGAAAAGTTGGGATGATCCTATGTTCTACCAGTGTAAAAAAGACATAAGACCTTTGCTGTGATCCCAAGCTCTCAAATAAGATGAGAAGTTCTTACTCTACAAAAGAATTGTGTATTTCTTGAACAATAAAAAGTTGAGAATAAAAACAAATTTGTTCTTTAGAAATTGCCTAGTGAAGCAGTTGTTTCATACTGCCTGTTGAACATTTGGGTAGACTGATTCAAATGTTAAAGCTGTGTTCAAACCAGAAAAAATAAAAATAATAAGCTGTCAGAATAATTACTAAGAACATACAAGGATTATACAAAGTAAACTGCAGCCTGCAAAAAGAGAATTGCATGTTAGCTAATTGTTAATTTTAGCAATTGCAATGGCTAATTACTGTGGCACACATTGACTATTAGCATGATGCCCCAGCACCTGCTTTCTCCAATGAACAGATTTCTTCATTGCTCGTGCAGGAGCAAAATGTGTAATTATTGGCCATCATTGGGGCGATTTTTCAGTGATTCTTTTGTGTGATGTGAATGACGCATAATGACATATTTTATTAGAGGGCAAATAGCTGTTTGTTAATGGAAATGATTCGAAATCCAAGAAACTAGGAGCTAGGAGCATGTTTTCAGTATCAGCATGAATTCAAATGTATTTTCTTTTAACTCTTTATAAAAGAAGCATAGAAATCAAATCTAAACTTAGTATAATATATTTAATGATATGTGCAAACACAGCATTGATTAATTGCCTCAAATGTTTTCAATGCTACACCATTTCATTTGTTACAGCAGTCTGCTAAATTTATGCATTTCTTATTTAAAGTCTTCTTTCCTGGGCATATAGTGTTAGCAAGATTATGTGGCTTGTTCCTCATTTACTGGGAAAAAAATCATCTTTGTAACTTAAGCAACAATTATGGGCTTTATGAGGCACATTTTTATTGCACACATTGTAGAACACAGTGCACTGGCATTATTATTCCTGAAAGTACATGCTTGAATGTATCTATCAAGACCCAAATGTCAGCTACTGAATAGATTATGCATAGTTATCCAAAACAGAACATAGATACATAAAATCTCAGCAACAGAATACTCAGTTCCTGAGAAAAGATTTTTATTAGATAATCTGCATGGTACTTTGAAGAACAATGAAAATGAAAAAATCACATACGAACCTTAGACTGCAGTGGTGTTTCAAATAGCAAACTGCTTTGTCATTTTTGAAGGACAGACTATGGCTAGAACAGAAAAAGCTGGCATTTTAATTTTGCGTTTATTTCAGTAGTGTTCAAAGTTGGAAGAAAAGGGGGATACTAGGGGACATGGTTTGCTGAATTCCACTGAAGTAAATCTAGACTAACTTGATGGAAAACAATGAAGTAACTTTGGAAACCCATGGAAAGTAGAAGCCTTGTGAATATCTGTGAAACTTTAAACATAAGTAGGAAACCTAAGCCTCTTTTAGACTCTTCAGATAATGAAGCCAAAAGTTTAATGCTATCTCAGATTATAGGAATAACAGATTTTTTTTTTTTTATGACCCCAATATTCCATTTTGACAAAGATCCAGTCAATGATCTTTGATTAAATTTGATCCAATTTACAAACACACAAGTTAGATGAAATTCAGATGTAATGGATGCACAGGAAATGACTGATTGATGTAAACTCGGTTTTAAAAGCATATTCAAATAAATAAATAAACTGAACACACATCCAGTAGGTGTAATAAGAAAATATAGTAAAGGATCATATCTTTTATATTTCTTCTATGATTGCATATGACAAATATATTGCATTTTAAAATCATGGCTTCAAAGACCACCATAAGAAAAATTAAGCCAAGTCTACATATACTGAAAATCTGGGTCATCCCATATACTGAGTGTGAGCTCTTTACAAACGTGAGGAAGAAACTATGAATGAGCACTTCCTCTTCTCACCCAGGGCCTATAGTTTCTCTGCTGTTGCAAGATGTAGATAACTTTGGTATTCAGGTTCACTGTTTGACCCATTAAACTGGTATTGAGGTATAATTTGTGTGTTTTCCCAGTACGGTTGCACATAGAATGGGGTTCATTTCCACAAGTTTGAATAAATTTATCCAGTTCAGTGAACCTGTTGTTAAGCTTAGCAAAACTCAGTAGGTGGCTTTAAAGTCCTGTAATTAGCCCATTACATAAAATCTGTACTTTAGATTTTTGCACATTGGTTAATAAGTATAACGTGCTTCGTATATATAAATAACATTACATTAAATGATGCAGCATAAAGGAATTAAAGGCCAAAGTAGTTAAATAAAATACTTGAAGGAGATCTCAAATTAGCATGTTTAATTCCAACTCATTGAACAGGAAAAGGCTTTAGCCTTACTGTACCAGTTCCATACAATGTGCAGAATAGCAGATATTTAGTCTCCATTTTACATAAGGTCACTGTCATCTCTGACCTCTGTGTGACTTTGGAAAAATGTTCTAATTAGCTTGTTTCTTTTAAAAATCTAATCATTACAGTGTCTAAATATAGTAATGAATTACCAAGACGGCACTTGCCTCAACAATTTTTCATAGTTTGTACATAGCTAATTAATTCTTGATCCTTAATTTTTGCTTTCCAAATGCAATATGTGAGGAAAATAAAGTCTACAGCTAATTAACCCATGCAATGCTTACTGCTTCATAGTAAAACCACTTATTTTAAAGTTCAAGGTTTTTACTAGGTGTAAAAGTAAATCACAGCTTTGAATTTTATTGCACTAGGTCAAAGTTCCACTTTAGTCCAATAGATTATTATATTAATTATTTTTAAAAGTTAAAAACATTATATAACCCAATTGTCTTCAGTTTTTCTTAAAATCTATTGATGAATTCCATTATGTGGATCAATATATTGAAAGACAGTGTTACATATACAACCATTATCTTTTTTTTTTTCTATTTATATATAGTGGATGCTATGTAACGTATAGCCCTCTTCAGAGATCCAAAGTTATCATTACATGAAGAAACATATTTGAGAAGTTGTGTATAAATGTACATATGCATACATACATCTATCTATATATACGTACTTATGTAAGGGGAAACATAATAGTATTTTGGAGTTATATGAAATACTCAGAGTTAACACTGCAGCCAAAGGAAACATTTGATATCATAAAAAGACTCAATAGTCTTGGGTAGTTTGTCAAGGTTCATAAATAAACAGATTCTAGTAGGTGAACCGCTCCTTATTTATAGTTTTATACTGAATAAATAGTAAATCAATAGTTTTACTTGAAACCGGATCTCGTTCATTTGCAATTTTAGGATTCATCAGCAAATTCACAGAAAAAGCCTAGATAAACATCTTCATGATGCTCCACAAAAAGAAATGAGAAGACTGAAAGCAACAACATCTTATGCATATTGTGACACAGCAAACAAAACTACCTCAATTTTCAGTTGTCTATTGTTCATCTTGTGCTATTTTATAACATAATCTTTGAGTGTCTCTGACTTTTTTCCCATTTCCTGTACTGTTTTGGATTTCATGTATTGCCTTCTCTACTGCTCTATAGTTGTTGCTTATTTTTTCATTTTACTGACAGTATTAAAGTTAATGGGATTGCTTCTTTATATATATATATTTACATATATATGCTGTCTTCTTTTTTCTTATATACATTGGTATCTAGAGGATTTTTGTCCTTTGACCAGACATATCCAGTCTTGGAGCTAATTCCATTCTCAGCCATCATTTCCTGCTGGTTTCATAAAGAGATGATGACATAAAACTGGGGTAAAATTTGACCTCTGGTATCATTAATTATATTTCTCATAGAACTATGTGGCGTATTTTAGGAATTAATAGAAATGTTGAAGAAAATAGTATTAGAAAGTAAGACTAAGAGATAAAATGACATGCATTGATTGAGTATTCCATAATTCGTGCGAAATTAATCCATTTAACAGTTCAACAGTTAAAAAAAGTTAAGGAGAAATTGCAGGAAGGAAAACGATCAGTAGAAGACACAAGACAAGCCAGGTGGATCTTCCATAACTTGTTTCATCCTGAGATCTTCCCAACCCTCCATCCTGTCTTGTAAAATACACATCCTTTGGTTCCCTCTGAAGGCCAGGTTAATGCTTTGTGTAAGCAATTTTCCACCACCTGTTTAGACACCTTTTTTTCTGGCAAATTTGAATTGAATCTGTTAAGTACACCATCAATTACACTTCTTTACACTATGGATCTGCTTAAGTGAAAGAGTTAGGGGGTCACAGCATATGGGTTATTTTGTGAATGGAAGACTTGTTTCAGTCTCTTAATTGATCATATGCATGATGTCAACTTGTGGGGAAGAGTTATACATGAGGATGAGTCTGCAAAAACAGTGAAGGGAGGTATTACTGCTCATTAATATCTAGCAGTAAGTTAATGAACCAAAGAATACCATCTTGCCTACCAGCCGTAACTCTCCAAAGAGTTTCCTTAGCAAAATAGGAGCCACTAATGAATAGAGCACATGGAGTCAAATAATTTTTCTATGTACAAAAAAATTACTAGATGGAACATAAGAAAAACTTTCTGTTTGCTAAGTCATTTTGTAAACATACATCTCATATTATCAGGCAATGCTTGACCATATTCATCTTTGACCATCTTCAGAAAGATGTTGAATTTAATTTACCAGATAGATAGATGTGTCCTTTCGCAGCTGAAGAGGTTTGGGTTTTTTTCCCCAACAAATAAATTGATCTCAAGAGAGGACTTGGTCCCCTCTTTCTAGAAATGGGTAAGTATATACAAATAGATGTCCAGTTACCTAAAATGAGACACCTAAATATATATGTGACAATAAAATAAGTTTTTCTCAAGTGGTGGGCAACGTGTGCTTACTTTGAAAGTCAAGTCTACATATTGTATGAGGTACCCATCCTCAGTTGTGTATGCATTGCTAAATATCATGTCAGGCTATTGGTTGCCTCTGCATCAATTCTAAAGTTCCTGTATCTCTGAAGATTATCAGTGTTACCTATGAAGCAGCAAAGATACAGAATTTTATTTTGGGTTGCTTTTGGATCAAGATATTATTATTGACATCATATCTGGAAGCATCTACCAAATTTAAGAACTTTGGCTATAGGTTAGATTAGTTTGGATTCTTTAACTATTTAAATAAGCAAATTAACCATTGAAGCACTGAAATATATAAGTAATATTGTCATAACGGTAGCCAAGACAGGACAAACTGAGGTAGAATAAATATACTTCCTTCGCTTATGTTTTTTCAGCTGAACAACACTCCTGGTGACTGTCAGGGCTTTAGCTAAGGACTTAGCCTTGCTTTGGCTGAGCTCTTAGCTTTCCTAGATACACAGACTGATTTGAAAATCTGTGCTTTTAACAGGTCCTTATTACTTTTCCTTATATACCATGTTAAATACTAAGAAGCACAAGAGAGCAAGGACGTTGGAGTGACATGTTCTCTGTTGCTCCACTGACTATGCTTTTTTCAAAGGCGGCAGAAACAAAAATCCATTACAAACTTCCTCTTTATACTAGAGCTTTTACAATATATATTGAAAATGTTACCTGGAATATTATGTGTTGAACTAGCACAGTTCAGATTTTTTGTTTTGCTTGTGAAGACTCTAGATACGACTGGGCAATGGAAAATTTGCCATTTTATTCTTCTATGACCATTTTATTAAAATGTAACAGACAATCCATTAGCACTCTAGTATAGCCAGTCATCATCACACTCCCCAGCAACTGGCAAAGACAAAAGTAAAATACAGAAGGTATGTTGCATGAGTTTGTGATGTGTGCGATAATTATTGTTCAATCTTTTGAATTTACATTTTGAATTGTGGAAGTTTTAAACATGCTGGGAAATTTTGAATAATTTACTGAGTTTTCTGTCTTCTCTATCTTCTGGAAAGACAGGCTTTCTTTATACTGTGAATTTAATTATGTATACCTTGAGAAAATTAAATGGCATACTGCTCACACAGCAAATAAGTCTCTTGATTTCATCTAATATCCTGGGGTGGTTGAAAGCTAGAAGCTAGTCCCATAGATTCCACTGAGACAGATAGAACTTTTAGTTTTCAGTAATATATATCTCTGCAAGACAAACAATTTGCTGGTGCAAAGTAACAGGCTTAGAGAATGCATTTCAGCAGAGAATCTAGCCAAAGATTTTTTTGATAGATTTCATGTGATATGAGAACTGCAAACTCAGAGGAGTGACCACTCTCCAACTCAAAAGAGAACATGTTGGTACTCAAATGAGTACAGAGTTTGAATTAGAATGGATATTACCTGTGGTAGATAAGCTTTGTTCAAAAGCACAAAGACAGCCAACTTTCAGAGAAAATATCATGGTAGAGAGCATGTCAGGCTTCTAAAATTACATGGCATATATGATACTGCAGTGTAATACATTATTACCACCACTGATGTGGAACCTACGCTTCTTCCAGCACATAAATTCATGGCATCTGTTTCTAATATCATTAACTTAAGAGAAAAAAATTTGCATACAGCATTTATAGCAAACCTTTTGATTTACAAAATATTTATTCTAGAAGCTGATGAAGATATAAACCAATAGTTTTGCTCATTGATAATTTTTACATTTGTTCTACTCAATTGCTGGGCTATTTGTTCATCTTCTATCAGGAAGATCCATTAAAAAAAGATGCTAGAGAATAAGAAAAATGATAGGTTATTAAAAAGAGAATGACTCTTTTTTATAAAATACGATGTGTTTCTTATGGTCACTGGCAAATTTTATTTTATAGTGATTCCTTCTAAAGATATATGAAATACAAGCTGACTGCACTGAGCTCAGGACTGCAAGCAAGAATCCATGGAGACAAGACACTTTAATGAAGTGAAAGGAGTTTTGAAACACACTGACTGCAGAATCAGGCCTAAACAGGATACCAGGATTGCATTTTTAATTTTAACTCCCTGTCCAAAAGAAATTATATGTATTAGGAAAAAAAAGAAAGCCCCAAACTCTATTAAGACATAAAAAAGGTAGAAAATATTTGCCATTAATATAAGCACAGGAAAAAAGTTCTGTAAAAGAATTCTGAGGCCATTCTGTTTTATGGACTGGGTAAGAAGACAGTGCTTGTCTTCAGACTATATCGTCTCACTACCCAAGAATTCACACTTCCCAGTGGCAATCCTGCTAACTTGCACCTTAGAGAAGGAGGAATAGGTGGCTAGGAGGAAATAAGAGTGTAGTGAGAGAACTGATACAGCAGAGGAAAGTGTTAGATCAATTAAGCGGAAGCCACATATTCTAAATTAATTATCCAAGCTTTTTTCTTGGTCAAATGTTTAGAAAGTTATATGGGAAGTTCCAATATTCAGGCTATAAACTTCCTCCTTTGCTCTAGTGAAATGCACGATGAAGCTTATTAATTCTTCTGAAACAAACTGTTCCTAATAGGTTCTAGCTGTCAGAACTTCCCATGCTTTCTCTGAAAGTGTTTTAATTTCATATTCACAAGACTTCTCCCACGTTAGCAAGTGAAGCACAAAAATTTCAATCCACTTAAAACTCAATGCAGGAATCTGGAAGGCCCAAGAGAAAGAATTTTGCATCTCTCTTTTCAGAGCACAAAACCTT
Organism: Empidonax traillii; assembly: GCF_003031625.1. Lineage (NCBI taxonomy): Eukaryota > Metazoa > Chordata > Aves > Passeriformes > Tyrannidae > Empidonax > Empidonax traillii. The sequence goes on from NW_020955267.1 coordinate 211,899, forward strand.
TAAAATGAGTAAATAAAGCTCCAATTAGTTTTACCATTCTAGAGGATAATGAGAAGTGCCCATCAAATATGCCTCATTCTTAAAATGTTTT
>NW_020955267.1:212023-264310 GCF_003031625.1 Empidonax traillii
AAAAAAAAAAAAAAAAGATCGACACCCCCACCCTCCCAACACACACACACAAACCATAAAGCTCTAATTGGAAAGCTTCCATCATCTGAGTACTTGCTTCCTGGCATACATGAAATGATCAGTGGGGAAAGCAGGGTCAATCGAGACAGACTGAGAGTGAAATTAAAATAATAAAATGTCTAAACATTTAACTGCAAATAGGAAATCTTTATACCCACCCACACCCTATTCTGTAGCATAAAACTAAGGCAACAATTATTCATATACCTCCAAGTAATTTGCAGGCTCCATACAAAAATCTCATTTAAAATAAGAAATTGCTATTTCTGCACATTTATTCTCCCCAAATGCTGGCTAATTGCTGCAATGGCCATTATAAAGAATAATTTTCGCTTAGTGGAAAAAAAAAAAAAAAAGAGGAATGAAGAGAACATTTTCTGGTTTTGTTCCTCTGCGGAGGCTCTATTCAGCGAATCCTGAATGCACAGCGTTTCACTGCTACATTTATTATGCTGAGAGGTCAAGTATTACACAGCATCTTGTATTACGCTTTGCATGCTAAGTATTTCACTTCACAAATTGACCCTTCGGTGTACTTACTACATAATGCTCTAAAAACCCAGCTAAAACGCAGGACAATTAGCAATACTTTGGCTCACGCTTAACAATGGGGACACCAATGTAGGTGATTGCATTTACAGTGTTGCTTTCTTCACAAAACATTTTTGACACATTAAAGGTACTTTGAAATTGTGCAGTACCAGTCGCCTCTCTCGTGAATGGCTTTTCCAGCATGTACGGAGAGAAACAGTTACTGTAGTTTAGGGCTTAATTGAAAAGAATTCAGACACGGTCCTATGAAGCACCAATTAGAGGGATATTATATCATAAAAAGCTGTAATATCCATTTTCAGGCTTGTTCACCTGCCAATACAAAGTAGGACACGGCTTAAAAAAGGAACGGAGCTGCAACTCCGGAGAGTGGGACATTTAGGGAGGAGGAGGAGGAGGAGGAGTGCGGCGGCCGCCGCCTGCGGGAGCGGCGCCAGGTGCGCCCGCCTCGGGGGCGCGGAGCTCCGGCCTCGGGCGGGAGCGGGCGGCGCGGGATGCGGTGCCGGGCTTCGGCGCCAGATCCTCCTGAAATACGACCGCGGCGGCGGCACGTAGGGGAGCGCGGCCGGGGGTAGCGCGCCGCCAGGGAAACCCCCGGGTCACGGAGAATAAAAGCACCCGAAGTAGTCGGGATTTTTTTAAAAACTATTATTATTTATAGCTGTAATCATGGAAACAAACAAAACCCTCCATTACCGCCGGCGGCTGGGCTCGTCCCCGCGCCTCCCGCTCCCACCCCGCCCCCCTCGCCTGGCAATCCCGAGAGCGGCAATTTCTTTGGGTTCATTGTGAGCTGAAAACAAACAAACATAAACTTATCGCCCCGAAAATTTTGTATTTCTCGTGTCAAGCTGCTAATAAAGCGACGTTAATGGATCAGCCCCGCGAAGTGTCTCTTCACCGCCTTTAAAGTATCTTTCGAGTGCTCCGGGGAAGCCGAGGCGGGCCCACTCTTCGCCGCCCGCCGCTGCCGCCGCCGCCGCCCCGCGCCCGCCGCCCGCTGTGGGTTCCCCCGCGGCGCTCGGCGAGCGCTCCGTGGCCGCGCCCGCCCGGCCCCAGCGACCGGGTGTGAACGCCAGGCCGCCAGGGTAGCCTGTAATTCACTGGCTGCACTCGCCGGAAAGACATTTTTATTTTATTTTTTATTGTGAAGAAACGGAAAGCACAGACCGGGAGCCCAGCAGCCACGTGCGGTGCCACCACGCGGTACCACCGCGCTCTCCCGGCGCCGCCAGGCCGCCCTGCCCCGCCCCGCCCCGGGCGCGCTCCTCTGCGGGCACAGCGTTATCGCCTGAGCCCGGCCGGCGAGCCCGGCAGGCGCCGTTCTGTTGGCTGAGTCAGAGCAACACCTTACGGCCACCATTCTAATGCCCCGCATGGGTGGCATTCCCTTGCCTCAGGCAGGCCCAGGGCCTCTCGGCTGCCATTGCCCTGCCCGTACCACACAACAGCCATTTTGCTGTCTGAGGCAGGGTACGTAACTCCAAGGCACCATTGCCCTGCCTCAGGCAGAGCAATTTACGACCTCAGTGACCAATTTACGACATCAGTCAAGGGTGACTGCCTTTGGGGCACCATTGCCCAGCCTCGAGTGTGATGAGGGATACATGTAGGGGTGCCCAACGATCTTTGAGTTGATTAAGCTGATTAAGGGAGCCCCAAACGTCCAGTGTCCTGCCCAGAAGAGTGTCCCCTCCAACATTCCCTTATCACCTAGTTGTCTGTGAGTCTGTGCAGTCAAGGCAGGCCTTTTGTGGGGCCTTGAGTTACTGTCGAAGGCTAGGAGACAGTGCTGGAGGAGACAGCACTTCTAATTCTGTGTTCCCTGGGACACACCCACTTTTGAACTGAGCTGCTGGGAGGGTGTGTGCAGTCATATCAACCCTTCATTCAGCCCCATACCACTCCCCCACACCTGGAGGTGCCGAGAGGGCATCCTCTGGGCCCGTCTTGCAGGGGGCCTACCTTTGGCCCGTGAGAAGGGCACATTGTTACTGTAGCTATGTGATTTACTAACCAGACCGTTTCTAAGATTTACCAGAATATTTCTGAAAGATTAATCTCTTCCTATTCAATGGAATTTACAAACGGAAGAGAGAAAACTCAGGCCTTACATTTAATTTTTTTTATACATCAGGAGTGTGGTTTTCACTGGAGTCTGCAGCTTATCTCCTGCCAGCTCTTCAGCCCATGGTTACAAGAGCCTGTTCCTGGCTCCTTTGCAGCCAGCAATGAAAGAGTGAAGTCCAGTGTCAAGACAACTGATGGAGAGAAGATTTTCACTGTGGCTTCCTGAAAAGATATTGAATGGGTACCTCAGGCTGTGCCCCTGTGAAAATACATGGCCTCAAGAGGAACAACAAAGCCTACTGTAAAGGAAGACAATGCAGAGTTGCAACACTTCCGATGCCTCTTCTGTCAGCTTTTCTCAATCCACATATTTTCTTCTTTTCTCGTTTTCCTCAAAGCCTGGCATCAGGTCTTTAGCACTGTCCTGGCAAGTGGTGCTAAGATCATGGTATGAGGGAGGAGGACTAGTAACACCAGGAAACTAAAGCTAAACGATGGGGAGGGAGGGGACTGCTGGGGGCAGGGAGCTGTTCGATGCATGTACAGTCTGGGGAGCAGTATCCATCCCCCTGCAATCCCAGCTCCTGTTACCTGCACTTCATGTGCTTAAGAGACGTTCTGTAAATGATAAAGCAGAATTTTTCCTCTGAAGTGAACTGATAAAATAGCACATTTCAATGGAATATGGTTCCATCAGAGCTTCTCTGTCTTGCTCTCGAGACAGTCTTCATGCATAAAGCGCTGTTGTTTCTGAAGAGCAAGAGCTTTGAGGGCTGATAGCAGCTGTAAACTCTAGTGGCCCTGCTTTAGCAAGTACAAAGTCACATGTTTTCCTCAAGTAAGGGCTTTTTGGAACTGCACATAGCAGTGAGTCATGCTTTTTTGTCATACTTAAATTTGTGACAGCTCATTTCAGGTCAGGCAACTTAACACTTTCACATGAATGGTCTGTGGTTCAGTTTTGGCTATGCCATTGTCATCTGACAGCAAATTTTCAGCATATGCACCTGTCTTAACCCTAAATTAAATATTTTGAGCAAGCTATAAACAAATGCAAAGAACCAAATCTACAAGTCTGACTGGCTGAATATCCTTTCTCTGTGGGCAAATGATAGTAGGTGATGATGAGGGGGAGCAGTGTGTAATGATGATGATTTCCATACTCTGTTTAATTACAAATTAAATACAAATTAGTAATATTCACTATGGCCACAGACTGCAGTTGATTTAACTCATTCTTCTTAATGTAATGTTAGATACACTACTGCAAGTGCACAGCAGTTACACGTTTCAGCAGCCAAAACAGTGGAAACCTCTGCTGCACATGCAGGAGTAACCCAATATGCAGCAAACTGGGCTTTACATATGAGGTTTTTATGTAAGGTACAAAATAGCTACTTGCAGGGACCTGCTGCAGAATTCTTGTTGGAAGGCCTATGGGACATGCAGTTTGGTGGGGTTTATAAAATGGGACATAATTGGCATTAACCAAAACATGTTTTTCTTGTGCCTTCCAGAGAAAAAGCTTTTTTCTATCGCTCAGTTAATGCAATCTCATAGCTGATAAGGTATGTCTGGTTTTGATGGAAAGTAAGTATCAGATACTACATCCCTGTATATCACTCTGGTACACCCTGTATTTTATTGGACCTTGTCTGTACTTTTCTATCTCTGATTTAAAAGAAAAAGTATCATCATTTAAATACTGGTAAAAGTTGTTTTGCACCATGACAAGATAGCTACATCAGTTGCAATAGCTATAGCACAGTGTTGAATGGATAAATGCCCTAGGGACACAATACTTGACAGAATGATCTACGCGTTAATGTGTCCATTGAAAAGTACTGGATAAGTGATGAAATCATGATGAAATATTTTTGAGACACTATTTTTCTGTCTGCCATGTTAGAATCAAGTTTTAATGGGCATGTAAGGTAGATGTATGGTGAATGTCATGCAGATTTATCTTTCTTTAGGCATTATGTTAATCCCGAACCAAACAAACTAAAGACAAAGAGGAGGAGGACAAAAAATACTGAATAAGGGAATTCTAAGAAAGAACAAGCTTGCAACAATCAGCAAAAGTAAAGAAAAATAGAATTAGGTATCACTGTACAATCAAACTTCTATATTATGTCTATACTGTTGGTTGCTAAGTTTGCAATTTTTATTTATAAAGTGTTTGAATTACTTATAAAGACTTACACAGCTAATCAGTTAGAACTGACATACATTTTGGCTAAATACCTATAATTACAGTTGTTTCATACCTGAGCCCCTGTTACTGATGTTGTGTAACAAGCAGTCCTGATTGCTGACATCAGCCCACTTAGGGTTCCTACATTTATGTGATAATTAGATAAAATCAAATAAAGACTTTCTAGTAACTTCATAAAATGAAGTAAATATATTTACTGAGATTAGTGTAAATCTAAAATATTATTTATGGTTTCATCTTTTTCTGACAGCGAAAAGGAGCATGAAAATACATAAGTATTTTAGCTAAGCGCTGTTACTTTTTCAAAGTATGCTTTCCAGTGTAACAATATTCAGGTCTGTGATATGTGAAGTGAAATTTGCAGAGGTAGTATCTTTGATTAAACTCACTATTTAGAAAAAAACAGACAATTCAAGGCTTTGTGCTTGTAAGGTCTCTGCTTCTCCCAGCCCTGTCAGCTCTTGCTTACACCCTTAGACCACTGCTATCACATGTACGTTACAAGTTTGTGTTTACCTAGAATACACAGAAAACCAGACTAAGTTGCCCCCGTATATGAATATGTAGAAATGATGGTCTGTTTAGAAATGAATCTTCAAAGCTTTTTTCGAGTATCTGCTTATTCAGAAGATGTTTCAGGTTACAAAAAGATGACAAAAAGAACCTTCAGTCATTCTGAGTACCAGATTTGGGTTGAGTTTTAAGTCTTTCCCTCAAATCATCAGTTATTCAGTACACGCTACGAGTAAAATGCATAGGTAGTATGCATGTTGCAGAACATGACTTTAAATGTTAGAGCAATAAAAACGTATTTGTTTACCCTAAGGTAAAATTCATTGTAGATCAGAAGGTGTGCAAAGGGAGTGTTTTCCTGCTTTAACTTGAAAGTGCAGATGCACAGGGAGCATGAGCAAAGTGAACACTTTGCAGCAGTCACTCCACACCTAGTGGAAGCCAGAAGGAAGAGTGCTCTATCTCTTGGCCATGCACACCCAACTTGAGCACCAAATCCAGGAACAATCAGTAGAGGCTTGCATTTTCTCCTTCCATCTCTAGGATAGAGAAGATTAGCACTGCAGTGTACCAGGCTGCATACAAACAAGCACTCAAATTCCAGTCCTCCAAGCTTTCTGCTCTCCCCTGTTCAAATCTTTATTTCACTGACTCTGTCACTCAGTCCTACTAAAGCTCATCCTGCTACACACTCCGTGATTCGGTCCTAGCCTTTTGGATCAGTTTGCTCTTAAGCTTCCCTCAGTCTGAATAATCTGCAGCACTGCTTCTTTCCTTAACATCTCTGACATGTATCCTAGGCATCTGCTTTTCATCTTTAATCCCTTTACAAAAATGGGTTCTTGCTGGCCACCTGCCATAAGCCTGCAAGAGCAGCTTTAGCTTACCAGGCTTCTCATTAAAGTGAGTACCTCAAGCTCCAACTTTCCAGGCTCCAGTTTATCACTTTCTGGGCATATATAGCTGTAAGACAACACAGTTTGTGAAGATTTCAAAATCAGTCACTCTATAACTGGACTAATATATCTGTAGACAAAAATAACAAACCTTTATGGATGTTGCTTCACCTCCTTGGTCTGTGTCCTCCACATTCAAATGAGAGTACCTCTGCAGAAATCTTTGCCTTTCCTATCCTGCCCTCATAAGCTTTTCCCTGAATTGTAGAATTTTCTATCTCTATATCCATTTTCTTTGTCCTTCAGCTGATCTTGCAGCTAGACATAACCATTCTGCTTTGGAAGTTATGCTCATCTACTCTGCCCCAGCATCCTTTGTCTGTCTGCAAGTTACCTTCGAGTGACCCTGCAGTTTTTTAAACTGTGTGGTTTTAAAGCAGTCCTGTTAGGTCCTGCTGTCTTTCTAAATCCTTCAGAAAGGCTGGAAATCAGTGGTTTCAGCAATTCCATTGCTTGAAAATTAGTTTTGATTGTTTCTCATTAGGCGGATACATGGCAGAGCCATGATGAAAAATAACCAGTTCTGAAGCTTTTGAGATAAAACAATGGCATAGTGGTTTAATAAAGTAAATTATATTTTTTCCATTATATATAGATTCTCTAGGTTATCATATAAATATTTTTACATCTTGTGATTTTATGAGGAAACTCTTAATATTGATCTTTATTCAAAATTTCTGATTCCTGGTACCATGTGGCTACATGAAAATACCAGTTTTAATTTCTTCAGAAAATTCTCGTGTGAACATAAGCAGAGAATGGCTGTGTTGGATCAGATCTAGCTAGTCCATGACGCAGTGTCTGACAATGCTCAATAGCAAACTCTCAGAATATAATAGATAGGAGAAGTACAGCGTAGTACTACTGTGTTGTCCCTTAGACATCTAAGCAATCAGTATTTTAATGGCTTCCTGAGCAGAAAGTTGCAGTGAGGTCGTGTTGTAGCTAGTAATCACATGAAGAGTTTCATTCCATAAATCTGTCTAAGGTGTTTTAACCCCTTTGGACTCCTGGCCTGCATCAGTGAATTTCATAAAAAGATTATACAGCATTTTTTTCTGTTATTTTTAAATCTGCTACTTCATCCTTTCTCTGGATGCCCTATAGTTCTTCCTTATTCAGCTTCTTCATGTCATTCTTTACAGGTCTTGATTTCCCAGCTGAAGAGTCTTAATGTACTAAACTAAGACTTGGTAAGAAACTATATTATCCTTCTGATAATTATGACCTTTTTTTTCTTTTTCTTTTTCTTTTTTTTTTTTTTTCTCCTCTGAATCTATTGTAACCTTCTTATATTCCATTGTGGTGGGTTCACTGTAGGGCTATTATCTAATATGTGGACGCAGTGTGGATTCATTAATTGACATGGAGATACTTTCTGTTTTCCTCTCTGTCTCCCCCACTAATCTGTAACATGTCATATACTAAATGTCATTACTGACCATTGAGCTGATATTTTAAAGGACCGTACAAAAAGACTGCCAAGAGCTCATTTCCACTCAGGTGGTTAATGTAGAGTCCATCTCTGTGTATATAGAGCTCTATGTAAAGGGATTGCTTTTCTTCAGGTTTTTTATTTTGCATACATCAACATTAGGTTCATCAGCCATTTTATTGGCCACTTACTAAATGTCATGAGATCTTTCTAAAACTCTCCATAATCAGCTCTAACTTTGAAGAGCTTGAATATCAGCAACAGTCTCTCTTTATTCATAGTACACCCCATTTTCTTATCATTTATGAGTATTCTGGACAGAATTTAACTAGAATGTACTGGTAACCTACTTCCATATTTTTCATCAAAATGACAAAAGCTAGTCATTTATTCCAGTCCTTTAAGGAGAGAACCTACCCTCTTATGTCAGGACAGTTTCATTTCAGAGTCTTTGGAGAAGAACCTTATAAGTTTTTATTTTTCTTTAAATGTGCTAAATGCTGTGTAGTCAATATATGAACATCAATTTTTTTTTTTTTCCAAATAAATGCTGAAGTTGCTAACAGCTGTTTGCTTAGGAAAACTCTGGGGGAAAACCAAACACTCAAATTTAGCAAGTGCATAAACAGGATTCTACACATACATTAAAAATTGTTATCTTAAAGCCTGTTTTATAACTTTTCAGTGATTGGTGTTGGCAGTGCAACTAATTGCATGTAATTGGTAGTACTTTAGTATTTATTTCTCTTCCCCTTCTGTATGGCTTTTATTATGCATGGCTACTTGTAGTTAGGGAGGAGGTCCCTTACTGAAAACCTATTTCACTGAAATAAACCCTGAGATTTGCTCTGAAATTGAAGGGGATTTCTGAAGTTCCTGGTCTTTGCATCAGTCTGGTGCAGAAGGTAGAGTATCAGGCCCTGTAAGCCAAAGCTACTCTTCCTATGCAAAAAATTGAATGGCATGAAATGCTATCATTAATAGGGGCTCATAGTACTGGAGGTAAATGTAGAGAGGGAAACTGTAAGTGTACTTATAAATATAGAAGGCTTTACTGTACCATTAATCCACAGTTACTAAAAAAAGGACTGCACTGAATTAGAGGATGTAGGGTTACTGTGCTTCCAAATGTAACAGGCAATATAGCTGCTAATCACATGAATCTTCCAGCAAGAGATCCTCTGTGGCCATATCCTGCTCCAGGTTTCCCATATGTAATGTTTAATACTAAGTAAGATGGACAGAAATATCAGGAAAATACAAGGACTGAGATGGTCTCAGTTACTTGTACTGCGTCACCAGTGTGCCATGACACTTGTTAACTACTGAGTCCTGGTTATGAAAGTACTCATCCTGACATTATTTCAGTCAGTGAAGGTGCAGGAATGTCATAAGAGCTGTAGTACGTATCCATCAGGACCAGCCCTGGAATTGGGAATACAAAAAATAGGAATTTGGTTTCTTAGTAGTGTTTGTGCCTTCTCTTCTATTGCTCTTGTATCACAGTTGAAATTATCAATATCTATACTTCATGGCAGCTTCCTACTTTGATAGAGAAATGTACTTGACTCCCTACAGTTATTGCAATTGGAGGGGGATCTGATTAGGATGCTTTTCCTAATTAAGTGATATCACCTAAAGTGAGTTTCCCTACCATTGTCTCACTCCAGTGCAAAAATAAAAACAGAGGAGAAACATTTGGTTATTTTATTTTCCCGATTAAAATGTCTTTACTAGTTCATATTTTATAGGGTAAAACTCCATCATAATGAAAGACTGAGGGTCAGTTTTCTAAAACAGCTAATTATGTGTCCTCATATCCCAATCACAGTTAGGGCTCAATTCCACTGAATTCAGCAGCAGTACGTCTCAGTAGATCCATATGTAAGGAGAAAGCCCAAGGTGGATACTCAGCCACCAGAGATCAAAGGGTCCTTCAGAATGTTTTCTGCCTACCATCAAGTCTGAGAGAAAACTACATATCATCCCCTCCCCAACCAAATACAGCATAAAAGCAAGTTTACACAATGTGCCTGAACTTCTTTGACTTCAGCCGATTCCCTGAGAACTGTGTATTTCAGATTCAATTTTTATGTTTCTGCTTTGGCAATAAATGACTCTATTCCCAGAGGAAACATTCCTCTGAAGTTTTTTCCCTTTCTGTACTTTTTTTAAAGGTGCAGCTGAGCCTGTATCTAACCAAAATTCTGCCCTCCTGTTGCAGGCAGTTCCATTGAACTGGTTGCCCAAATAAAAGGGTTTGGAGCATCTTTCCATACCTTATGGATTTTTTAAAATAAATACAAATATGATCGATGAGCTCTATATTTTATCAGCACTTTCTCTTTGTTTTCCCGTCCTATTTAGGCATCTGTTCGTGTAGTTGCATGAGAAATCTTTTTAAGATTTCTTAAAAGTTAAATGAACACAGTCTTAAATAGATGTTTCTCCCAGGAAGAGAAATAGTTTATTATGGCAAAAGAGTTGTTTTATTTAAGAAAGATAAAAGTTAAAGATATTAATTTGTCTTTTTAATTAAAGAATTGCAGGCATAGCTGTCAGATCCAAGTTCTCCAGTTCTTACAGCTGAACACCATATTTATGGAAATCTTGGCTGAGAGAGGTTTCAGGATCATGCCTGGTTAGATAGATTTTCTAAATAGATTATCATGTAATATTCATTCATCCATTTATTGTTTGTTTACTTGTAACATGAAAATACATGTTGCTTCAGTGTTTCTCATAACAGTATGCAACACACTTTGAAAATCCATTTCCTTTATACTAATATAAAAGTTGAAGCAGGATTTCATATGGCTCATTCATTCCAATTTGACTAGTAGTAATCCATATACAATATTTCATGCCTGTACTGCTGTTTTCTGTGTCTTTGTGCCTATGTCCTTAGCTGCAAAGTAGTTTTCTTTCTTCTACTTCCTTTCTCAGTACTGTTGTTTTTATTGATTCTATTACAGTAAGTAACATACAAAAGAGAAAATTAGGGCAGAAAGATTTTCCCAATCCATCAGTAAATTTCCTAGGCTTCATTAGCTGTAATTTCTTGAAAGATTTAGAGTTACATTTACATTATGTAAATAAAATGTATAATCCAAGGGATCAGCTCTTTCTCACTCAATAGTGTGTACCAAAAATAATTCAGCTGAAGCCAGTGGCTTAAAATTTGTACGAGAGTGCAGAAAACCAGGCTGGTGTACAAAACGGCAAATTCTTGTCACTTCTGCTTAGGCAAAAATCTAGAGAAAGACAGCTGTGAGAGTTTTGTCCAAAAAAATAAGATTTTTGATCCTCAGCCAAGGAGCATGAAGAAGACCAGAATTAAGTACCAGTATTTTCTAGATAGAAGTGTTTGATAGAGCGCTCTGTGCTTATGATTTTTTTTTTATTCTTCAAATGTTTTTCTTTTCAGTTGTACACACTGCACCAGATTCTCTCCATATTATCTGAAGACAATTTTGCTGTTGAAAATTATGACAAATCATATGATTGAATTTTCTGTTAAAAGCTGCTCATAGAGTATATTCTCTTGAGCCAAAGTCTAATATCAACTTTCCATAACTTCTCATAATTCCTTTTAAAGCTTTGTCTATCCAAAGGATTAAAATATTTTTACCTAAATCGTTTGACCCTTCCCTGACGTATATTTGCTTTAAGAAACAATGAGTTCAGAGACAATTCTCTGACCACTTTAGTATTCAAAGTTGGCATTGTGGCACTGACATTGTATTTACTGAAAATGGGGTCAGCAATGTAATTTTTCATTAACCACTGATCATAAAATTGCCCTCAGTGTTAAGAATGTTGAGGTCTTTGCAGGCAAACAGTGTCTCATTCACAAATGTTTAATTGAAACATGAACATAAATGGCACAATTGTCCGTCTGGTCAGTTTTGAATATCTCCTGTAATAGGAGCATTAAATAATTTGAAGGCATATGCTCTATTGCAGTAGTAGTTTATTAAATACAAATGAAACTTCAGAGAGGCTAAAGAACAGTGTTTGAAAATGCATGTGCTTCTGCTTTCAATCTTTATTGCAAGGGGGTTGGGATTGGTTTTTACTGTTTGTTTGGTTGGGTTTTTTTCCAAAAGCAAGCAAACTAATGTTACAAGGTAGTTGCCTTTTAAAGTGTGAATCCTTACATTCCCTCTTCCTAATTAATCCCATCGCCAAACCCCATTCACTTTTGTAATAAAGGTGGCCCCTTTTCAGTTGGATGCATTTGCAACTGAAGGGCAGAAAATGTCTTAGTACTACTTGTTTGTTGTTACAACATGAAGAGCAACAGTGAACAAATAAATAATGTCAGATGAAAACCTTGTTAGGATTCAGAAAGTTCACAAAAATAGCTGTTCTGCTTAATATGACTTTTTAGGCAAAATATTTTTTGTCTTTTCCACTCTTTAATATGTATCCTTGTTTAAAAACATGATTCTGAGTTTGGAAGAATTGCATCTGACCCCAACAGTACTATGTATTTATAAATACGTACACAGTGAATAATAAATATCAAATTTTAAAATAAGACATTTTAAAGCTAATACTATATCCTGATGTTTAACTAATGGTAATCCATGGACAAGCTTTCACTTCATAAAAATGAAGTGACAGTCACTTTTTTGGAAAGAAAGCTTTTTAGACAGTTCATCTCAGCTGTTAGGTAAAATGGGAAGCTGTTTATTGCCTTTTTGAAATGCATTATGCAAAGAGTCTTAGCCTTTTAAATACATACATTGCACAATTGAAATGAAATTAAATAAATATAACACATTAAATAGGGTGCTTCTCCTTGGGAAGTCGCTGGCCTTATACGATTAAACTCAGCAGCCTCGTCTGGGTCAGAATATTAGTAGAATAGTTGCAGTAAGAGGAAAGAATCAAATGCTATTTAAGGGCATTAAGCAAAGTGTAGATGTTTAGTACAGGTAACTCAGCTGTGCATGCAGTTAATATGGAAATAATTATTATAATGTAGCACTTCATTATTTATAATGCATTAAATGGAGATTTTTATATGATGCCTTTACAGACAGTTCTCTTGTGTAACAGATAACTAAAGTATACAAAAATTACAATAAATACAGAAAGGCTAAAAGATCTTTTAAAAAGCAATAGGTACGATTTGATGATTAAGGACATATATTAACACACACCCCCCCAAAATGCTAAGCAAAGAGAATTACAAACCACATTGTTCAGTGGTTTAATCTCTGTTTTTATGGAAATTATTTAAAATAACTTCTCTGGTACAGGAAAGACTGTCTAAAATATCTCCATAATTCGAATTACTAAGCTATATATTTTCTATTTATTTTGTTCATGTTGGGTGTGGGAAATATTTGTTCTAAAGCCCAGAAGAAGCACTGATGTGAGAAATGTTGTAAAGCATCTCATGTTGACTGGAGCTAATTAACAGCGATGCTCCAGTGTTATTCTTGGTTTTAAGCAGTAACACACAGTACAATACCTTTTATTTTGCTGTTCAATAGATTTTTGCTTAAAACCAGATAAATTCAATATCCTTACAATTTTAACCCTCTTTTTCATTAAAAAATTCTTAGTAGAGACACTAGAAATATTTCCACTGGCATGTTGCTTTTTATGTTTTAAAATAAAGTACAATTTGATAAACTTGTGCCTTTCTCTAAGTACAGTGTACATGTGAAACATATTGTTTTGTGATTGCATTTCCAAATTAGAGCTACATTTTTAAGATATGCATACAAAGAAAACAAGTCTAGACTTTGAGAAAACTGAAAGAAAATCAGTGATTTATTTCTCCCTCTTCTCTCATATGCAAGCTAACCTTGAATCAGAAGTAAATGCTGTTATCCTTTATATCCTACATTTGCCTTGGTATATGTGTGGAAATACACACATTCAGGAAGTTAGAATGCTGGAATACTAAAAAACTATCAATACTGTAAAAGCAAGCATTTTGTTATTTTGCAAATCAGATTGTTTAAATATTGAAGATGTGTGGAATGAGTAAGAATTCATAATCTGACTTCAGTTGGTGTCACTGTGATTTTAATATCTAGAGATATTCAGTGCAATGAATTTTATTTAATATTAAAACAAATCACCACTTCTAAATAATTTGATTTAAAACATATCATACTTCTCATTGGCCACACAGGCAAAAAAATCTCTGTAATTTTCATCTGACAAGCTGCTAATTTACGCATCACCTATTCATGACACTTTTCAAATCCTTTATCCTTTTTTCAAAAGTGTTGTTTCATTTTTCCTATAAAGTTTCTTCATTCCTGTCCATACTGACTCAAGAAGCGTAGCCAGAACAAGACATTCATCTAAAACTGGAGGGTCTAAAACTAGTCATCTGAAAATTTTGAATTCAGTAACTATTCAATTCTGCATCACATAGGAGCCTGTTCCAAATCTGCAATGGGAGCTCTATTCCACTTGAAATCTGCATCTATTGAGGCCGTACCTGTGCTCACCGCTCTAACTGCCCCTCTGGGGCATCTGATTCTTGTGATGCTTTGGAGGGCTGCAGGGACAGTAGGAATAGACAATTGGCTAAAACATGCAAAAACAAACTCCAGAGTGAAAATGCCACAGTGAAGTCTGTCAGCTGTTGGACTATAGAAGAAATCAATCCCAACTGAAACACTGTCTGTATTTTATGCTGACAGTAGGTAGAACCTAGCTACCTCTCCATCCGCTGTTATGCCCCTCTGACAACCATGACATATTCTTGGACCCCTATGAAATCACACTTCTATAAAGTGGAATTGGAGCTGAGAGGCCTCTTCAGGCTCAGGGTCAGTGAGAGCATACTACATCTTTTGTTTCTGTTACACTGCTCCTGCTGCTTCTAGGGATTTGAGAGCAAACAGAGGAAGGAGAGACTTGTGACTGAGATGTTAGCTGCACAGTTTGGCAGGCTGTTTTCTGTTCCTCGTCATGCTACAGACTTCCAGAAGATCCTTGAGGCTGTTTCTTCAGCTCTCTCTAAACTAGTTTGCTCACTAGGGTAAAACTCTTTTTCTCTGGTTGAAGCTGGGGCTATTTCTGGGGTTTAGGCGCTGCAGTGAGATGATTAAGTTTCACTTTATGTATACATCATCATCACCTTTGCACCAGAAAGTAAGAAACATCAAAGGCCCTATGTGTAACAGTGGTCATCCACATAGTGGATAAAGCAGAAATCGGTGATGGTTCTGAGCACTGTTTTTCAGTCTTTTTCAGTCTGCAGAAAAATACCCAGTGAAATTTCACCCTGTGGGAGGTTTCCACAGGGGTTAAGAAGAAAATAGATACTGCTTGTAATAAATTAGTTTTCAATCACCTATTTACTTTAAATGCCCTTCGATGGTGTTATGCATTCAAAAAGAAGAATTCTCTCTTCAATACAACCACCATCTATTCCAGTTCTTCTATATCCTCCTGTCTTCTCTCTATTTCCTCTGGCTTTATGGTTCTCTTTATTTTTGGTTTGGTTTTTTTTTTTTTTAATCTTCCTCTTTCTGTGCAGCCATTTGATATCCCATTACTAGCACCTGCATTTTTTTTTCTCCCTCTGTCTCCTTTCTGTCATTATCTACTAAAGTTTTTGAAAACAAAGTAGCTAAAACTGAAATGTTTCCTGAAGGCATTAACTGAGGCTTCATTGTTGTATTTATACTTGGTTAACTCTGAGAGTTGGAGGCATTTGAAAAATGTGACTGTGACTCCTGTGCAGTCTGAATATATCATCTGGGTCATTGAGATATGTTACATAAGCCATATCTTAGCATCTCAAGTCTCCAAACCATAGGGTTTTTTTAACTAGCATTGATCTAGTAGTGCTGCATGTGACACAATAAATACAGAGAAGCAGTGTCCTCATGTATACTGAGCATTAACATAGAAACAGAAGTATTTTTCTCCAACTGCAACATTTATTTGTTTCCTATTCCAGAGTTTTCTGAGAGCAAAAGCTTTGCAAATGTCTCTATATATGGAATTTGAGTTGGGTATAGCATAAATGTAGATGTCAGGTTATCAGTGTTACCTTTGTAATTGAGTGGTCAGTGTTCTTCATCTCCAGTAATACCTTTTCTGAACAAGAGAGTATTGAGTCATTTCAAGAACACATAGGCCTAATTGGTATGGAGTCCTGTGGGGTTACCAAAACTGAGATGAGGAATGGTCAGTGTGTATCTTTTGTCTTACTGCCTGCACAGAGCAGGTGACCACATGTCACCCAGTAATTTCTACATCAGGGTTCTGTCTGTGCTGCAGAAAGACATACACCCTCGAATTAAAGTGGTAGAGGATCTTCACTATTAAAGATTTGCACCTTATTTCAACAGGATTTTGCCTAGTCTAAGCTTTCAGCTGTAAGGTGTCATGCTTTTTTCTACTAAATTAAAAAGACATCTACTATAGAAAATCTTTTCTTAGTTACATGTAGACTGTGACTGTGTCATCTCAACCCTGGAAAAAAACACTTCATTGATTTCATATACTGAAAAAGCCTCTCATATTCCATAAATAAATATAACTAAAATGACACTTCTGAATTGGGGTAGAAATGAAGTACATAAGAGAGAACAAAATGAAAGATACTGTTTGTATTTGAAATTAATTAAAAAAACCCAATACATTCCTAAGAGTGTCAGATAGGAAGAGAAAAGAGTTTGGATTGTGGCACAGATTTTTGTTTCCAGTTGCTATGTGAATTAAACAAGTGAAAGTTAATTCCTAACATTAGGAAAAGACTCATAAAAACCCATGGTTCTTTTTTTCAGGGGATGTATTAATAATAACACCAAAGAGGACATTAGAAATAGGAGCAGACCTTTGGATCTTACCACTTTGCTTACTGAGTCAACAGGAAGAAACATGGTTTCTTCGGCATGTTCCACTCTGCGTAGCTTCTGGAAAAAGGGTTGCATTAGGCACTGCATGGGAACATCACTGTGGAACTTATTCCAAGACATAAAGTGCTGTTAGAAAGGGGAACCCTAAATTTGATATAACACCATAAAGGAAGTTACTCTATGGTGCCTGCCTCTTTAAGAGCTCAGGAAAAAAGGAACCTTGAATAGCCAAATGTTAATCATGTTCCGTGATGTCATTTGTTGATACACCTGATACACTGAGATACATCTGGGAAAGTCCAAGAATAAATGAAGTTTAGAAAGCTTCCAGACATGATTCAGATAACGCTCTTTAGAGCCAATTATTCTATACTTAGACACTTGGAGCATCTTGTTTTAGAAGCAATATATAGTACTGTTATCAGAGGAAAGAGTACTGAGTTATATGAGCTACTGGTCTGATCTGACTTTGCATTTTTATATAATCTTTTCTCTAATCCTAACCATTGCTCTATGAATAACGTTCTAGTAACCGTGAATTTCTGAATACTCGCACCATCCCCATTTCTTTCCTGTACCTGTTGTAGTATCAGGATTTTTGTCTAAGCTGTAATAGCCTCATACATCTCCATGAGCCTTACCCCTTCATTACAGCCTGGGTTTTATTGGGGCAGCAAATTACTGGAAATGAGTGGCAGAAGTTTTCTTCAGTCAGTGAAGAAGTTTAGCATAGAACTTCCAGAATACACCATCTCACTTTCATTATTCCTCCAAGCTTTGGGACCAGTGCTCGTTGCAGTGCAAGTTCCTTTTTGCCGGACAGACTGAATCATTCACTTATTTTCCTGACTATTTTGAAATAGGCTTGCCTGGGTGAGACAAGGCACTCAGAAGGAATTTGACTTCAAAGACATTTTTGAAACCTGCTGTCTGTTTCAGAGGCACCTACCTTTCACACTATTTGACAAAATTCAGGTTATGACCAAGGCATAGTTTTTTCTACTAAAAATGTGGAAAAATAGACTTGTTTCATTGCTCTGGGCATATTAGCTTAAAACAATCCATAATAAAGATTGCACAGATTGCGTATTGAAAAGTCAAGGATTACAAATAATATGTTTCCATTATTTCTGTTGCTAGAGGATGTGATTGCTCTGCAGCTTATGTCTTATTAAGCAGTCTTGAGATCTAGGTTTGATTTAACTGAATCTTTAGATAAGAGAAACAGGAAAAAATAGTGAAATGTTTTTGTCAGTGAGATCTTCCTTTCTACAGACAAATCAGTCACTAAGAAATTACCTAAGAAGTTCCAGTGCATTGAATCTGTAAACCAGCACTAGATGCATCAGGTTTTTCTCTAGAATAGATCTGTCCAAGTGACAATAGCTCTATCCAAAAAATCAGCACCTCTCATTGTTTGGTTTCTTTACTGAAATATACTTGTAACACAGAGGACTTCAGAATAATACAAAATACAAAAAAACCCCAAACCAAGCTACAAAAATCTGTTCTGTGTGCAGCTTTGTTGAGGGTTTTTGACTGGCCCTTACTGGCTTCTGCAGCAGTCAAATCTGTTCTCACCTCCGAACTTACCAAAAACTCTTACTAGAATAATGACATATTTACTTACTTAGAACCCAAGAAAGCTTTTCCATTAATTTCAGCACAAGCAAAGCAAGGCCAATTCTGCATGTTTTGAAGGCCTATCCTGAACTTCTCTACAGATTTCTTTTTGTTAACACTGGATCCACCCACCCTTTCTCTAGTTGGAAAGACTTTCTCTGCAACCTAGGAAGCTATTGGTTGCAGCTCATATTTCACTTTCCATATCAAAAGAGCCTGCTGGTATGCCTCTTAGCATAGTTCAGAGACTTATCACTCATGATAAGTAATTTGCTCCTTCCTCAATTTCAGCACACAACTTCTCTGTTTTACTGTGTCAGAAAATCTGTTCTTCCTCAATGATAGTGGACTGCCAAAATCATCCAAAAAGACTGAACTGAGCTCACCTGCATACAATCTGATCAGCTGCCTCTTGTTTCTAATAAGATTGGAGTCTTTTGTAGAACAGGATTCCATGCTATTTTTTTGCAGAACTTCACACGTGTTAGCATTGCTCTGGCTTGCTTCTTCATGCTTACTCTCCGTTCTCAGAGCAGTCTCCCTCATTATCCTAATCTTGTGTGAGATAATGCTAGAAGAAAATGCTTGCTTGTCTCTGTTTTTTTTCCTTCCTTATAAGCATTTTTCAGTACATGCATGGATTTTTCAATATGTTGAGAAAAGTATCAGCTTTATCTCCTAGCTTTAGTTTCTCCTTTAATGCCTCTCTAGCCCTTGGTTTTGTCTCAAGCAAGAATAGTACTGGAACTGTCAGTTTCTTTTGTCAAAGTAGAACCTTTTCTATTATTAACTTTGCCATAAGTCCAGATCTTTCTGCCTTCTGTTTATTATGAGTATCCCACATACACACAATCACAGGCACTGCAAGCAGGGGAAAGAGGAGGGGTAGCAGAGATACTGGGTCACTCTTAAACTGATACCCCCAAAAATCTTCTCATTTCAACTCATTCAACCCTCTTCCAGCCTAATTTTAAAAATATTATGTTGTGGACTGGGTTTCTTTCAACTGTATTAACAGTCTTTTAAGGTAGGAATTGCCCATTGTTTCAGACTGCAGGAAGAGAACATTTTTGCCTGCATGACACTATTTGAATAAGAATAATTTTCTTAACATTAAAATCAGTCGATTTGGAGCATCCTACAATCTGTAAAGAGTACTGTTGCATTTTACTATCCTATTTTCTTAGAGCAACGATTATTTAGTGAATGTATTTCCACATCATATGAAAGGTCTGAAGAGCATTTTATTTTGCAGAAATATGGACATATCCTTCAAGTAAATATCAAGTTTTGTAAGACGAAATTATGTCTGTGGTTATTGTACTGAAAGGAAAAGACAATCTGTAAAACAGGAGAGGTTTAAGGAAGGAGTGAAAATCTAAGGTTAAAAATAATCCTGCAAGAAAAAAAAAAAGGTCAGGATGGTATTCCTCTTACATCCCTGAAACAAAGTTTTTAAAGTGATAATGCTAGACTACCCCAGCACTCCCTGTAAAGAAATTTTCGGGTCAAATGAAGCAAGCCTAGCAGCACAGTTATGCAGCAGGGTACACACAGGAACTCTTGATGTTCCACTCTAGTGCCCTGTTCCACACTCAGCTCTAGACAAAGGCTGCTCAGAGAGTAACTCCCTCATTTTTTGAAATTATGATGTTTTACTTCACCATCAGACTGAAACGTTCTGAGCAATATAGGCTGATGGAGCTAAAACATGCAGGCAGTGTGATTATTTTTTACTCTTATTACTTATTAGATTTCTGAGGGAAAAGAATGACAAAAGAGCAGTGGGTTATTGGTATCACTGCCTGTGGGTTATTGTAGGTTGTGAGAGGTGATAGAGAGCCGTTTGCTGTCACCAAGGAAATGCAGGATAAATTTAGGAGGAGTAATATCATTGCACCTGACCGGGTCAAGGTTATAACGGTTGCTGTTCGGCATGTGCTGATGCTATTAAACCTCCATTAGCATGGAAGGGCTTGATCCTATTCAGCTGAGAGCTGGAGGAAGTCTTACATCGTAACTTCGGCGGGAAGAGGATCGGGCCCAGACTGTCATAACATAGGATACCAATGGCGAATATTTCTCTCACATGGGAAGAAAAAATTGTCCCGGAATTTTAAACGTAATGACCCCACATTTCAAAGCCTTTTGAAAAGTTTTGAGTTTGATTCACAGAGACTTGATAAAGACTTTCCGAGAAGTCCTAATACCTTGGGGGGGGGGGAGGGGGAGGGGAAGGGGAAGGAAGCGTTTCAGTTTAAATAAAATAGTTTTGATGAGAGAGGATGGCACTTGAAAACCGTAATTATGTGAATGTCAGTAGTAAAAGCATCCTCCTTATGCTGTCCATATGAAAAACCTGAGCACAAATAGAAATTTGTCATCTGAGCGAGAAAAGAACTCCTCCGATTCTATATTTTTCCCCTTTCACCATTTTATGCCCCGGCTCTAAAAGTCTCGGACGGCGGCAGGCAGGTGGCGTGGTTAGGTGTCGCTTTGCTGGGGTGGTTTTGGGAAGCCGCGTTGCAGAGGGGATGTGCTGAGGCTGCCCGACAGTGTCCGTGCCACCGTGCCACCACGGCGGGGCGGGGGTGGGTAGCGGGAGACTTTCCTCAGGAACATACCTATCCCAGGTTCCCGCAAACGCCGACAAACACTGCCGCGACCGCTCTAATATCAACGAGACCCGGGCCCGATCCCGGGGATGATTCGCCCCCTTCCCGCCCCTAGGCTTGCCCTCTCGTAGGCAGAAGAGTCTAGCTCAGGGGCACACCACTGCTTCTGCAGACTCCGGGAAGAAAGGTATCCAGCAGGCATCTTCTCCCCTCCGCTTCGAAAGGAATTTCAGCTTGTTTTTTCTTTCCTGCGGTTTCCTATTCATTTTCGCCCAGGAAACCCTAAGAATGCTTTGCACTCCAAACCGTCGAGTGATGGGGCGGTAAGGATAACATTCAGGGGTTGAAAAAATTAGCTATTACCTGGAGAATATCACTTAAAAATGCTCCGAAATATTCTGTAGCTGTTTCATTGAAGTAAACAAAGTGCAACAAATCCTAACTCAAATATGATTGCACTGAGATTAGGCTCTAATTGCTTAAGGTTCAGGTGGAATCTGCAGGCTAAAGCCTATAAGAACAATCTGAATTTCACAATCATTCTGTCAAAAGCAAAGAGATGAGAGCCCACACGCTTCCTAACAAGTCATTTTTAACAGTTACAAGCTCCTTACAAAGACCACACAGGGAGTCTAAGAGATGCAAATCTAATCCCTGGTCATTCTGCAGGCCTTCAACAAAGATGTACTAAAGCCTAATAGAAAAGAAATCAGTTCTCTGTCACCAGCTCCTAGTAAAATCTATTAGAGAAAGTACAGATCTTGTATTTACAGCAGTTGCTTTTAAAGGTTAAGGACAAGTACATATAAAAGGTATAATTTTTAAAATGTGAAATATATTATGAAATCCATCATCTGTTCTTTTTTATTGCTAAAGATGCTTCGGTATTTAGTTTGTCTTCATTAAGCAAAACAATTATACATCCCATTGTTCTTGGAAATATTAGCAACCGATTTTTTTTTTTTTTTTTGTAATATTAGAAATTTGGATGGGTACCGTTTTGGTTTTTAAAAAACAAAACAAAACAAAGCAACAACAACAACAAAACAACTCCTGCAGGGACCTTAGAACAGAGGTCAATATCTTTTCAAAATACCTTTAAATATCTCCAACCATCAGTAGTGTCCAGAAGTGAACATTTAAATAATTTTTAAAAAAATCTAAATAAAGAGGAATAAAAAGTACGGCTGGGCATTGGCAAACGATACACAGAAACAGCCATCGTTTTCTAGGACCCTCTCCTAAGTTTTGGATTTAATGACTTTTTTTTTCCCCCCCTAACTCACTGTATACTGAATTACTTTTATCTCCCGGCAAACCTCCCCTGATTTAGTGCGGCTCTTTATTGTACGTTTGAATAATTCAAATTAACACGAAAATAAACGCTTTTCTACACCAACACACTCTTGCAAAAGCACATCTACGCACGCCTTAGCGTATATGTATACATTATGCTTTTGCAGAAGGTCTGTATAAACATGGGACGCACACACGCATTTGTAGCACCACTAATTTTTAGGTCGCTTCTGTTCCTAAACCATTAGCCTGTTCATTTTGCCGAAGTGCGGAGGGCATGGGGGTGGGGGTAGTTCTTAAAAGACAAATGGAACCAGAGACTGTTTGTGAGAACACATGGTGCTTCTGGGGGTAGATATCTTTTTCTAGTACGGGATTGTGTTACCGATGTGGATAAAGATTTGGTTCCCGAAAACAGGTGATGTATCGGTATCTTGGTGACACAAACACACACACATAAAACAAACAAACAAACAAAAAACCCAAACACCCCCCCCCTTCACACACTATGGCCTGTTATTTAGGAATTATGTAAAAAGGAAATCGGATCGGAATCGTTTCCCTGTTCTGCTGAGAGCCCTGGGATGTTTCTCCCAGGAGATGAGAAATTCGGCACGATCCGAAGGGGTGGCTTGAGAAAAGGAGAAAATACCTAGGGCCAAAACCCACTCCTGGCTCCCCATGATTATCACATGTATGTCAGTGGAACAACTCGTGTAAATAAAACCATTGGTGTTTAGGCTGGGACGTAACTTTTCCTAAGAGCAACCAGTCCTCTCTCCTTCTCCTTTTTCGCACCCCATGCCCGTTTCCCCACACCGTGGTCTTCGGCTCCAGCCACTGGGCCGGAGAAGAGCAGCTCTGGCGCGGAAACAGCTGCGACCGCGAAGCCCTATTTCGGTACAGCAATTGGTCACCACCCGCCGCGCGGTGCGGGCTGCTGCGGAACACCGGCGGTGCGGAGCCCTCACCCCGTGGAGCCCCTCGCCCGCTGGCTGCGAGTGCTCCTTTCCTCTAGAGAGTGTCCAGCCGCTTCCTCTCACTCCCAAATTTCTTTCATGAACGTCAAGCCTTCCCGGAGGAGTTCCCTGTTCTCAGCACTCGGCTGGCCATGAGAAGGGTCCCACAAGTGACCAGTGCCTAGTCTTTTTTGGAGGGGGAACAGGACAGAATAGGTTTGTCACTGTGATATCTCGAGCCGGGGAATAAATTCTTCAAAGTACCGAGGGCAGCCTTTCTGTGCCTCCTGCACCCGGCCCCTTGCCGAGCCGTCTGGCCCGAGCCTTAATTAGGGCTCAGACCTAATGAGCTGGCGCGGAGGAGGGAGTGTGGATCCTTCCTTGGCGGCATACGGTGAAATCCCAATGGAGAGAAGTTTCCTGACTCTTTCTTACTTGCACGGGGAAAGGAGGGTCTGGGAGTCGCGAGGAACGGAGTGAGGAGACTGGAGGAGCAGTGGGGCCCTGAGCTCTGTCCCGGAGCTGCCGCTCCGGTGGAGCCACAGAGCGGGAGAGCGCGGGCCCCGCCGCGCCCCGGGACCAACCCCGGTGCTCTGAACAAATCCACCTGTCATGCTCATCATTGTGCGTGTGGTTTGCAAGTTAGTAATAACAGTTTGTGCCTCTTGTAGGGCTAATTCAGGTTTCTACGACATTGCCTTATTTATTCAAACATTTATTTATTTATCATATTCGCCCCCCACCCTTCCCGACAGCTGATTTGGTCTTTTAAAGTGGAAGAGAATAAAACAGGGTGGCGAAGGGTGGAAGCCCGGAAAAGTGGGACTGCTGTGACTGGGACAGGCACGCTATTTAGCTATGAGAAGCAAGTGTCTGCCTTCAAATTCCAAACAGAGAACAGGGCGGAGGGCCGGGCCAGGCTGCTGCCTGCAGCCCCGGCGCGCTGTCTGGGGTGCGCACCGCTGCATAAACACGTAAATGAGGGAAATGGGAAATGCCAATTAATTCGCTATGCGCGGAATTGGGAGAGCCTGTATTCCGCCTTTGGGTACCCGCAGGCGAGCCTCGGCTTCCCTGCATGCTCCTCTCCGGCAGGATAATTATGGTGGAGGACGCGCAGGCCTCTTGGCTTTCTTCTGGTTTCGGGCACTTGAAGAACAAGAAAAAAATGCTCTAGAGCAAGCAGAGGCGGGGAAGTGCGGTGGCTGCTCGGAGAAGGGATAGCTATGGGGGAGGCGAGGCAAGAGAGGGGGTCTGTCCTCCCTGATGCCCTATCACCCCCTAGACTTTGCGGTCCGGCTTTTGTGCATCCTTTCCCCCACCCTCTCAGCAGGACAGGACGCAGCTCTCGGGGGGCAGGACCACGGGGAGTTTCGGTTTGCTTCGGCACCCGCCGGCGGGAACCATGCGCTGCCCCTGGCCCTAACTCGTGTGGATGGGGCCTCTCCGGAGTAAATCCGTCTTCGGTGCCAGGCTCTGGTCTCAGCAGGTGCTAGCTGCTCTTCAGACACCCTACACCTGTCCCTTCTCCGGGCCTTACTTTAAAAAATAAGTTACCATTTTCTAGGAGTCGCTTACCCGGTGTATTTTTGATTAAATTACTGTTAGCCTTAAGCGATTGATAGGGCAATTAACAGGCTTTTCCAATCACCATTCTTTACTTGGTGGTGTTTGGGGTTTTTTTTAGTGGGTTTTGGTTTGGTTTGGGTATTTTTTGTGGGTTTTTTGTTTGTTTGTTTCGGGGGTTTTTCTCTTGCTGAAAGTCAAAACCTTGCTTTGTAAAGGAATTAAGTGGTATTTTAAAAATTGGATTAGATTAAAAATATGTCGTGATTAATACCATCGTGTAAAAGGTCTGCAGCAGGAAATATTTGGTGCTTGTCTGTAGATTCTCTCACCTACTACCTACTCTGAATGCGTCCTGTATCTTCTAGCTTGTCCGGCCCTCATGATTGCAAATAGACCTGTTTTCAAATGGAAATAAGACTTCCAAACTGATTATGTGTATTGAATCGGAATCACTCGCTAGATCCTCTTGTATAAAATGTATTGAGAAAAAGCATGATGGTTGCACAGCTCTGAAACTGGCTCCTTCTCATCTCAGGGAGGTCGATCTATTTTGCAACTTTTTGCCATTTGTGAATGTTTCAGCTAGATAATTATGCTGCCATTGTGGAAAGGTGATGCACTGACACAAATACGCGCGCGCACACACACACACACACAGAGCCACCACCGCGGAGCCTATTCCGTGCACAGCCCACGCTGTGCCCAGACTTCCACGACAAGAACACGCCCAGCCTCCCCACGGCAGAGGAGCTCCAGCGTCTCGCCACTGCCACACAAGCGCGGCGCGTCCCAGCATCCCGCCACCGCCACGCACAGCCTTCCCGTGACACAGAGCACAAAATGCGCGAATCACCAGCACCCTTCCGAGTCCCACGGGACCACATGGTTCCCACGTCTGGATTCGGCTTCTTGAGCCACTTTTTAAAGACAGACTGTTTATGTGTGTGTGTCTGTGGAAAAGCCAGAGACACGGAGCAGCAGCTATTGCTCACACGCTGAAGAAGGACAACCTCCATGCGAAGGTTCCGTCTACTGATATGTAATGAGAGCTTTAAACCCTGTCATATCTTCCAAAGAATAAACCATTCAAATTCAGAAAAGTAATTAAAAAGCGGGGAGAGAAAAGGAGGATGTGAGCCGGGCAGAAAGCGGACAACCCCCCGCGCCTGGGGGAGACAGAAATAGGTGGCAGGAAGCGGGGTTCCCCCGCCGCGCCTCCCGCGGGGGAGGGTAGCAACCTCGGCCCCGCACGCCCGGGCTGCCCCGCTACCACCCACCACCGTCCCGCCTTTGTTCGCCCAAACTCTCCCAGGTGCTTCCTCGGGAGTTGCTTTCCCGTACCTAAACCAACCAAACGAAATCCGAAATGGGATAGGGTGGGAGTGCCCAATCCTGCGTGCCTGCCGGAGCGCGGGGAGCCCCCGCGGGCCAGGCTGACCGGGCAGGCAGAGGTCGGGGCCGCCTATCCGTCGGGCACCACCAAGGCAGAGAAGGCCCGGTACTACCCAGCAGAGTCCCGCCAAAGTGGCTGCACAGGAAACCCCCGGCAGCGCAGAAGATGCCAGTGTCGGGAACTATCCTTCGTCCTTCTCCGTACTCGCACAATACCTTTGCGAAGACGCAAATTCGTCCGCCGCATCCCGTCTCGATCATTTTAGTGTTACCGCGGAGATGCCATGCACTTTCCTGCCATTACCCCGCTAGGCAAATGTGGTGTGTGTTGCAGTGGCGGGGCAATATCGGGTCCCCGAGCCCCATGCCACTCGCCCTAGCTATGGCAAGGCGCCATCGGCGGTCAACACCTTGTCAGGGCGTTTGGGAGCAGCGCTTGGACGAAAGTCAAAGGGGTTGCTGGCCCGACGTTTGTAGCCCTCCCGCCTGGGCATCGCCCCAGTGCCAAGGACGAGAGAGGCGGTGGGTGTGCACAGCTGGATCTGCCCGGGAGCACCTGCAGTCTGGCAGCCTGGCAGCGCAGTCAGAGCCTACCATGGCTGGCGTTTAGAGAGTACAGAGGGAGGCAGTCGCTGCTCTCGACTGCCTGTAGTCCCCGGGCTAGAAGCCCTGCTGGGTGTGCTGCCGACTCCCGTGGGCAGATCAGCCGCGGAAGCTGAGTGAGAACTCGTCCTCGGCACACAGGAGACCCTGCGACCGGGGTGCAGAGCCCGCTGGCAATGGGCAGGATTGGGGTCGTTCCCCTCGACGGGGAACAGAGACCTGAGCACCGGCAGCAACTCCGGCCGTGCTGGGCATTTTTAGCAGGCGGCGGGGCTCGGGGAGAGCCGGTCAGGCTCGGGTGCTGCGTTGCCGCCGGGCAGCCTCCGTGGGACAAGGCAGAAAGTCGCGGGAGAGTTTCTGGCGTGTAAAATGAAGAGCGGAGCAGAGTCACAGGCCGGCGGGCAATGCTTTTGTCAGGGTTTTCCCGTTCCTGCCCGTCTCTGCTCCCCAGATTCCACAGTTATTGCCGAACACATCAGCTCCTAGATACACCACCAGATGCACATATGTATAGATATAACACCTA
This sequence comes from Empidonax traillii, assembly GCF_003031625.1. Classification (NCBI taxonomy): domain Eukaryota; kingdom Metazoa; phylum Chordata; class Aves; order Passeriformes; family Tyrannidae; genus Empidonax; species Empidonax traillii. The sequence continues at coordinate 239,260 of NW_020955267.1, forward strand.
TATAGACGCACATATGTAGACTAAGCGCTCCATATCCGTCATCCATTTGGTTTTTTCCCTTTGCAGAGAGCTAATGAAGATAGAGGTGGAGGGGACAGAAGATTCGAGCAGACTATTTCGAAGCAGCAGCAGCAGTGCTTTTCTTAAACAATATCCAGTTTAAAAGCAAAAGGCAACACCCAGAAGGTGCTGAAGTAAAAGATAATATTTTAAAGAGATTTTCTGAGACACAGCAGCACAGGAAAGAATAGTTTAAGGAACAAATGCACCGAGAGGAACCCCCGGGAAAAAGTTTCCTAGAGTCGCATTATCAGGTCAGTAACACTCTAAACTTACTCAGGCACTTCAGCAACACCTTTGATATGAAGCAAAAAAGTCTGTTCCCCTCAAGACATCAGGTGTCTGTAAGTTTGTCATCTTCTAGCACTTTATTACTTGCCCAAAGAAACTTGATCGAGAAGAGGAACCCCGATGAAATCCACCAGAACAGATGGAAGTGAAGATGTCATACCCTGCTTAGTTTTCTAAGCAAGGTAACTATCCTTAAAAAAAAAAAAAAAAAAAAAAATCCAATAACAAACCCAGAGCCCCCAACCCCCTCCCCACAAAAAAACAAACAACAACAACAACAACAAAAAAACCCACCAAAACCAAAACCAAAAAAAAAAACCACCAAAACCCACCCAACTCAACAAAACCCCAACAAAACCCAACAACCCACCTCGTATACATGCACTTTATTATTTTCATGAAAACTTTAAGGCACCCCTGTATCGATGAAGTGCTAGTCAGAATGATGCAGGGAGTTCTCATTGAACCAATCCTGTTAGTCGTATATGTCCACTAAAACCCGCCGTGTAAATTCGCTTGCTAAAGAAGCACAAGTTACAAAGTAATTTAAAATTACTCGGAAAGTCCCGTTGTGTTTAGTGAATAGAACTGTATCTCAGAAGAGAGTTGTCATCTCATTCAGATATAGTTACTAGCATGCGATACGGAGCTAGCCAGTAAAACCAGACCTAAGTATCTTGGTAAATATTTTTAGAACATAAATTTTTAACCTTTTTTTCCATTACTATAAGCCGGCTCAGGACAGTAGATTTACACTATTTTTCGGAGGTAATGCATTCGGTCATTTGTAATCTCTGTTTCATGTTAAAATAAAAATACCAATTTCCCTCTTCGCCCTCCCCCTAACAAAATCTTTACATCGAAGATTAAATGTCATATTTTATTTTTTCAACTTTAGGTTTACCAAGAAATTTTCTGCGTAGTAAGTTGTTTTAAGCTTCAAAACGAATTTCAGTTTCTTTTAACATCAATACATCTTATTCATCATCTTATTTATAAAGCTGACCAGAAGCCTTCGAGAGAAAGACATAGGATATAGAAAACTTTGACCTTACCTGCTCCCTAATATGCTTGCAGTCAGAAAAGGGAGGGAAAAAAAAAAAAAAAAAAAAAAAGAAGTATTTTCTTATTATTCAACAATTTGCCAGGCATAGTCATCTCTCTACTTCATAGGAACAAGCGGACTGGGTCAGATCTTTGCTCATTTGATACATATAAACAGTATTACCATTAACTTAGACTTTGGAGGGGGGTTTTCTCCCTGAAGGGGAGCATGAGAGGAACAGCAAGTAGACAGGAAAAAAAAAATATTTCTCAGCTTTACTCCCGACATGATCATGAAAGGACTTAAATTCTTCAGAAGTCACTCAGTCTTTACCTCTAGACCCCCTTTGTAAAGACTAAAAGCAGCTGTCACGACAAGCTGGACTGGGGCTGCCTTCCCGGAGAAACCCCTCTACCTGCGCTGCTATACAAAACTCCTAAAATACTATTTTTTCCCCTCCCCTCCCTGCCGTTGCAACTTCTCTTGGTGTCATCTCAGAGCTGTCTCAGATTACATTGTTTGGGATCTGCACTTTGAAGACTGTCTTAAGGCCCTGCACTGCCATGTGAACGAGGTGCAGGAAATATACTTTGAGATCAGTTCTTCATCCCTTTCTCCCCTGTAAGTACAGTGACACTACCGCGCCGCGCCTGTCCTCTACTATCGGGGCCGTGGTAACACCCGGGGCAAGCCCCACCGCCGCCGTCTCCCCTGAACCTTTCCTACCTTTTGTTAACAGGCTGTTGTGAAACAAACAAAAAAGCCAACAACCCACAGTCCGTTTTGATATGAAGGAGGAAACGTGAAGAAGTCTTTTGCAATTGTTGCTGTTGTAGCCGTAGTAGTGATGTGGTTTTGTTAAGTTTTGGGGGTTTTGTTTTGGTTTGGGATTTAGTGGGGTTTTTTTGGTGTTGTTTCATCCCCCCCCCCACACACACACACATTGCAGTGCCACTACATGCACACTTCATGGCACTTCAGCATGAACTCCTATTTACAGCAGAAAAAAATGCCCTCCGCGATTCTCCTACACTTATAGGCAGTGCCAGGCAGTGGGGAAGTGGGAGGGAATAGTCATTCTTCACTAGATCCTTTTATCTCTCAAAATACGGGGTGCCCATGGTCTAGTGTTGATAAAGCAGTTATATTGAGAAACGTGCATCTCTTCCATCATTTCAGATTTGAACCATGCTGCCCCTCCCCTTCGCCATCCCATTATCCAAGTTCTGCATTGATTACCGGGAGATTGAAAATAAGCGTACTGGAACAAGCAGGAGTTTAGACGGAGGCACATATTTTAGTTAAAAAACTATACAGTGACTAAGTTCTTGTGAGTGTTCTCAAGGGACACTGGAGACTAAAATGTGTTTACACTCCCTCCCCCCCAAAAATATCTTCATCCTAATCAAGACATAACTAGTTGATTTTTTAAGAATAATTATAAAAGACACAAATATCTTTTTTTATATCACGTTGTGAAAAAAACCTCTATAAAAATTGTTAAAGAGCAGTTTGTTTGCATTTCTCCTGATTGATATGTAAATAGAGTTTGAACTATGTTTGCTCGGTCTCTAGTGCTTAATAAAGAGATGAATTCACCTTTCTGTGGAACAAGTAAACAGACTTTAAACTAAGCCGACATCAGACAAAGTGGAAACGAGTTTATTTAATCGAAACTAAATCTAGTTAAGGAAAGATAAGTCAGTGTACATAATAATCCATTACAGTAATTACACCCACCACCAAATATGTTTTATGAGGTTGCCGAGACACAATAAAATTAATTTCCCCCACAGTCTATAATGAAAAGTTACTGGCTGGATCTCTATCAAACATGCTAACTCCAGTATTGGGGGTGGAGATATAATATTTCTCGGCTGTATTAATGCCTTTCAGTGCTACTCACTTTCGAAAGTTCCTGGGTTTGAAAGAATGCAAACATTAACTACATCTGAAGGGTAAATGTCGACTTAACTACAGCACTTTCCCCTCGGTCTTGTATATAAACTCCGGGAGAAACTAAACCTAATTTAAAGAAAGCCATAGTCAACCCTGCTCTCACTCCCTCAGCGGGAGCTGTCACCGCTGCACCACGGACCAGAAATCCCCAACACTTTCTTCTTTTAGCAGAAATGACAGCACTAAGCTCCAGGCACTCCGCCGCCCTTTTTCCACCCATCCCACCCTCCCCCTCCGCCGCCCCGCCCGATCCCTGTTCCCCGCCATGCTTAACATGATGCTATAGATCTGGAAAGTAAAAAAATATGGAATATTCTTTGGATTAGTTGAGAATGTCGTTGTATACAGCAGGACATAATAAACAGAATGAAAGGTCTCGACATTCCTGTTGACACACGTGATGTCCTCCATTTAGAAATAAGGGGGAGATGGTCAGAAAGAATCCGATAATATTTTTTTTTCTTCCTTGTATTTCCCTTCTTCTCCATCCAGACTAGCACTTGGTGTCCGACTTACACCGACTATCTTGTATAAATAAAAGACTGGAGCTTCGAAAGCTGCTGCTTAACTTGGAGGTTGGGTTGTTTCCATCCCAGGCAAGTTCCTTCCTTTCACTTCAAAAATATCAGTATTTCATAACACCTCTGTAATTCAGAGGTATTTCAATGACTGCGATCCTTTTCCGTTGTTTAACTGAGAGGATTTGATAAAAAACCCGAAATCGAGTAGCAGATGAGAAGGAAAATTTGCTACGAGGTCTTTTAGGATGGGGGACTTCTTATTTTGTTACACTCACAAAAGGAATATTTGGGACTTGAAAGATAGTGAATTACAGGGATTTCAGACTCGTCAGATACGAGCTGTTTAGCTTCACATGCTTTATATATTTACAGAAAAGTTAATATCTAACTGCCTTTCATTACCGATAGTATTTACCTTTCTACCAACCTCCTCTCGGTGTCTCAGCCGGGCGAGCACCCACACCCACCCACCCACGTGCGCGCACAAGCACTTTCTCCTCATCTCCTTCTTTACAAACTTCTCAAATCTCTACAAAAAAAAAAAAAAAAAAAAAAAAAAAAAAAAAAAAAAAAAAAAAAAGACCAACACCACAAAACCCCCAAAACCAAACCAAACCACAACAAAAAAAGCCACAAAACCCACTCGAAAAACAGCACCCCAAACAACCAAACCCCGTCTGTGTTCCGGCAACCCGCAGACTGCTGCTAACCTCCGCTTGGGTGATGGGGCGGGCTGTGCAGGGGAACTTGCGTGGCCATGTGCTTGCGGGGGTTGCGTATGCATAGAAAATTAAACATAGTCTGATAAAGAAAGTTAATTCAAACTACATGCCATACACAATAAACTATCTTTTTATTTTGATTATAAATAAGGTGACTGTACTTCCCTTAAAATACAAGTACATAGGAAAGCCTGGTAGAAATATTTTTTTTACAAGGTATTAAAACTGGACGCTCTTTAAATCGGCCCCATATTCTATACTGACAGCAGGTTCTTCTTTATTTTTTTTTTCTAGTGGCGTTAGACTTTTATCTTCTTTCTCCTTCGTGCCTTTGGCATTTGAATTTCTAGTCCCGGAATACTTTGCTTTCTTTAGGAAAAAGTTGCTGAAGTACCCCCCGCCCCCCTCACACCGCCCTCCCCTCAATAATCGGGTTAATGAATTTGGACTCGATCCCTTCGCGTTTGAGTTCGTAAATCCCACGCATTTGCTCGTCCCGTTTGCACGCTGAGGACTGATTCTGTATCCCGTTAACTCTCTGGCGCAGTTCCCCTCTGGGAACAGGGTCCGGGCCCTGGGAGGGGCAGGGGCCTTCCGGGGTCTGGCAACGTCTCGGGTTGTTTTTCCATCAAGGAAAAAACAAACAAACAAACAACCCACGAAAACAAAAAACCCCCCACAAAACCAACCAAACAAACAATTAAAAAAAAAAACCAAAAAACCCACAAACAAACAAACAAACAAAAAAACCACACCAAAAAGCAAGGAACGGAGGGGCTGGAGGATGAACCAAAGGGAAATAAAAAAAGAATATTCATACTGTGTATAATTTATTAGAAGCTTCTTAGGATCTATATTTAAGCCAAATATCTACATAAGTTACAATAGGGAAAGGCGGCGTGCGCAAATAACAAACTGCCAGAGGATTTACGACGGGGCGATCAGTGTCCATAAAAAACGTGGGGTTGGTTTGGTTGATTGTATTTTTTTTTCTTTTCTTTTTACAACAAAATATACAGGTTGCTAAAAACTATGGGTTTAGTCCAACTTTTGACAGCATTATACAACTACAGGTTCACATCAAACGTAAGGAGGAAAATAAAAGCCAAGCCTTTGATGACTCCACGTCTCCTCCGCTGGCCCTGGCGGTGGGCTGGGAGAGACCGGGGAGGGGAAAGCTGCTTCCTGTGTCTGGCTGACGCGAATGCGTTTTTTTCTGGGGGGAGAAAGCCACCCCATCCCCCAAAATCTCTGTATTTACATGCAAGTCCTAGATGCTGGCAAAGTGTACATCTGAAATCCAAGCCTTTGGACCATGCTTAATGACGGTCCCCTTTCTGCAGACTGCTCCACGGTTATTAGTCAGAATATTTTTAAACACCCCATACAACAACTTCTGGGGGAAAAAAAATAAAGACCCCAAACCATTAAGAGTAACAACAAAACCGAACAAAAAAGTCTGTCTCTCTTAGAGGTCCGCAGAGAACCACTCAGTAAAACGAGGGGAGGGGGAAAAACAATTAAAAAAAAAAAAAAAGAAAGAAAAGACCACAATAATTTTGAGAGGACAAAGATTTGAGTAACTGGGAAAATCTGCCTTTTTTTTTTTTTTTTTTTTTTTTTTTTTTTGCTTTGTTTAATCCTTTCACCAGGTCCTACCGTATAGCAAGGTGGAACAAGACATGGCAGTGCCATAGTCAGAAGTAGAAGAGTTTAGGTGAGACAAACTGGAGACTTGGCTTTGCAGAGAGGACGGACTGGCCGAGTGCTGTCCCATGTCTGGAGACTGCCCCGCACTGTTTGTCTGGTGGCTCTGATGCTGTCCGAGGCTGTTGCCATTGGTAGCCACTGTGATCGTTGTAGCTGCCTGCTGCTGATGGCTCTGGATAGCTGCTGTGGGTGTGTTGGAGCCTGCTTGGCAGGGCTTGCCATCCTTCACAAGCACTGGCACCGCCACCCTTCTGGGAGACTGCTGCTGCTGGCAGGAGCCGTTCTCCTGTTGCATCTGCTGCTGCGCAGCCTTGTCTTTGGCCTGGCGTTTCATCTTGTAGCGGTGGTTCTGGAACCAGATTTTGACCTGAGTCGGGGTGAGATGTATCATGCTGGCTAAATGTTCCCTCTCCGGCGCGGAGAGGTATTTTTGCTGCTTGAAACGTCTCTCCAGCTCGTAGACCTGGGCCTGGGAAAAAAGGACCCTCCGTTTCCTCCGCGGCGTGCTCTGGAGCGGGGCCATGCTCTTGCTCACGTCTCCCAGGGACCCGAGGCTGCCCATGCCGCCCATGTTCATGCCCGAAGACGGCGCCATGAAGCGGGAGACTGCAAGGGAGAAGGCGGCACGTTTTAGGCGGCTTGGCGTGGCCCGGCCCGGCCCGGCCTGAGCGGGGCCCCGCGCTCCGGGCAGCCCCCGCCGCCGCCTGCCCCCAGCGGAGCTCCGCAGCCCCCCGGCAGCCCAGCCCCGGCCTCGGGGCGCCCGCGCTTCTAAACAACGACTTGCGCCCCCGGGTCGAGCGACGGTCAGCGGGACCCCCTTCTCGCTCGGGTCGGCCGCGGTGAATAAAGCCGGCCACTCGCCCCTCATCCTGCCCTGGGGGGATAGCCAAGCAAGTACCTGATGTGACAGCGCGGCAGCCGCGGACAGCGGCTCCGCCGGCGCCGGCCGGGGCGGACTCGCCCGCTCCTTCGCCGCTTCTCGGGACGCGACCCCGGCGGCTTCGGCTTTCCCTCTCGCCTGCCCGATGCCGGGCGGCGCGCAGGCGGATGGGCGCCGCCTGCTCCGTTTGGACCCCGGGCTACGCCACTCCAGCCCCGCTGGACGGCGAGCCCCCAGCTCCCGCTCTCCGCCAGCGCGGAGCTTCCAGTCCCCTTACCCCGCAAAAGCAGCCGAGGGAGGCTGACATGCAAGCAGCTGGGCTGGAGGGACGGGGCACGATCCTCGGGCAGAAAGAGTAATTTTGGGGGTGGGGGTTGCGTCTGAGATTTGGACCGACTTTTGCCCTGGCGCGGAGCCGCCGGCGCCCGCTGCCCGCGGTTTGGCGGGGCAGGTGCACTGCCAACCCCCGCCGACCACCCAGCCCCGGGATGACTTACTTGAGGAGAAGCGGGGGTCCGGGTTGGTGCCATACCATCCTGTCGCAGAAGCAGTGTTCCTCATGGTGTCCTGGTAAGGCGGCAGTTCGCTCATGTTGCCCAGGTTCCCATTGCAATAGCCCCCCATCGTAGCATGGGAGAGCTGGGGGACCCCTGCCGCTGTCATATGGTAGGCGGCAGTCACTGTTCCGTTGTGGCCCATGGGGTGCTGCTGCATGGCCGGCTGAGAAACCTGAGACTGTCTGTAGGCTGACAAGGGAGCCCCCAAGTTACTGCCCTCCATGCCCACTTTCTTGTAGCTTTCCTCCAAAGGACTCAAGATGTCAGACACTGAGAAAGGAGTCGTATGCTTTGGGCTCATCGACATGATTCGGCGGCTGGGGAAAAAAAAAAAAAAAAAAGGAAGGGGGGGCAAATCTTTTTTTTTTTTTTTTTTTTTTTTTTTTTTTTTTTTTTTTTTTTTTTTTTTTTTTTTTTTTTTTTTTTTGCCAAATATTCTGGTGTTGCCTTAACGCCGATCTTGTTGGATGTACACGTAACCGAGTGGACGAAGTCCGCCTTAATTGGATTGAGTGGAGGCTCAGGGCTGCCTTTCGTTTGTTTTAGCCAGACGCCAGGTTTTAGGCTGCCACCAGAGGCGGGGCATAGGCACTAAAGCAACAAGACAATAGAAGCCTACATCTTGCCCAAGATAATTAGCTTACATGCTGATGACAAGGTAAACACCTTTAAGTTTTACTTGTCATGATTTTTTTTATGTCTTAAAAAAAAAAAAGAAAAAAAAAGAAAAAAGAGAGAGAGAAAGGGAGAGAGAGGGGAAAAGAGAGACAGACCCCGTGAGAACAACTCATTTTATTTTTCTCGGGGGTGGCAATATCGTGGACGGGAAATGGAAGGCAAGGCAAAAAGACCACCATTTGACTGGGGGAATGGATTTAAAAAAAGCTCCCTGGTGGCAAGGCTGTCAGCCCAGCCTTTGTGAGAGCTTCGGAAAAGGGGTGGAATGCCGGTTAGCTAAAGGACCGAGTCTCCCTCTTCCCCCACTAAGTTTGGTCCGGAAGGAGCCCCGCCGCCGGGAGGGCAACTTTCCGCAGGGCAGACCTCTCCCGCCGGGCCACAGCTCCTCGCGCCCCGCACTCCCCTCACTGTCAGATGCTCCGGCCGGCTGAGGCTGAACAAGCACTTGGGGTTTAGCATCTGGGGAACACTCTCTGTGTCTGCTAAGACACACAGTGCAAGAATAGGTTTTCTCCCTAAATCCAAAAGTTCCTTTCACCGAGAAATTTTTTTTTTTAATGTCTCAGGGATAGGTGGAAGGTACAAGTTTCCAAAATCAAGCGGTAATTTAATTGCCTGGGGCGAGAGATCGATGAAAAATAGGTTAGCGCAAAATGTCGCTTGTTATTCTCAAAGGCAAAGACTCTTCACAGGCACTCTTGGTCCTTCTGAACCTGAAGCTGCTTTCTAAGGTTATTTATACAGCACGGGAGCTGGATGGAGAAGACCTCTCAGGTCATCTGCTACACGACCTTGCCAATGAATTCCCTGTAGTTTCCAATGAACTGCAATTTCTGGCACTTTCAGATCTGTTCTCGGATCCGGTGTGAAAACAAAAGCGATCCATTCACAGCTACACACACATGTACAGGCAGCCAGCAGCTAATGACACTCGGGGCTTTGAAGAAATCTTCCAATGCCTAGTATCTCCAAAGCTTACATTTCGGGGTGATCTGGGCAGAGGAGCGAAACCTCCCCTGAGTGTTTTACATTCCGGTCTACGGCCCTGGCAAACCCAATTTAATACAGCGATTACACGAATATTCAGAAAATTACAGCGAAGGTACAGTTAACCCTGGGACTTTGAAGTGTCAAGTAACTATTTAGTAATTGCGCTTGTAAATATGTTTGTGCTCGGCTGGTTCGTGCTTAAAAATGCAAAAGTGCACTTGCTACCCGGGAATAACTAAATATCTTTGTCTAAAGTGGCAGCATAAATAGCCGGTCGCTTTGTGACTGTGCTTGATATTAGTACATAAGGATCATTTTGCTTCAATTGGGAGGCTCTCATTCACTAGGCAAGAAACCGTTTAGGAGAAAGTAGGTTCCCGTATGAGAGTTAACATCCTTCAAGTGTAAGCCTCAGTCTTGATTACACTTTAGAGCTCTGCAAGAGGTGAGCTTTTCCACACAAATATAATCGGGGGAACTTTCCTTCAATCAAATCTCCAGCTCTCTTACATCATCTCAGCTGCTTCTTTCGGCATCAGCTCCCTCAAGGTTGAATATCCCGAAGTGGGCTGGTTGTGAGTCTGCTAGGTCACTAAAGGCAGGGAAGGGCGACTACAGGCTAGAAAGGCGTTTGCTTTTATCTCTTTTCTTTCCTCTTTTCTTTCAAAATTCTACAGTCTCGTCTTTCCAGATTTCTGGAACATTTCTTCTCCCCCTCCCTCCCCCCCCTTCCCCCGCTTTCCCCCGTTTTCGAGCGTGTTTTTCAGTACGGTCTTTGGTTTTGTTCCTACAAAGAGAGACACTCGACACTGCTTTGGTGGTTTGGTTGTTTTGGGTTTATGGTTGTTGTTTTCCACTCCGAATTTCTCGAACACATCAGATCCGTGCCTGTTTTATGAGCGTTAAAAAGAAAGGAGTGGATGGAAGGGGTAAAAATTTAAATCCCACAGGATTCACCAAATGACGCTGCGGTCGGCTTTTAATCAGAGACGAAAGATGGCAAGTGGCCTCGCAATTTGTGGGCAGAAGCAGAGACTCTTTCCATCCGGGGAGTGCGAGGTGGGGCAGCTAGGGAGGCACCAGCAACAGCTCTGGCGGTGGGAGAGGGGCGCGAAGCGCTGGGCGCGGGGGAGGGAGAGACGCCCTGCGCCGCCCTGCGCCTTCCCCGGAGCGCCGCCGGAACGACCCCCTTTGCCTCCGACTGCGGTTGGGAGAGCTTATGTATCCTCCGGCTCGAAGGAGAGCAGGCTAAATTGCCTTCGAAACACTGCTTCGTTACGTTATCCCGAGCAACTCCGGCCTTGGCTCTGCGCGGGGTCTAGTGAGAGAGCGCTCCGTTCCACTTTTGTTGAGGAGCGGGTGAAACTCTCTGTTGGGTCTGACTGCTGAGTTAGGAATACACTGGCGTGCGTACGGGCACATTTACGCCCCACCAGGTCCCGACGGCAATTTTTAGCCCAACTAGATCGACTCGGTGAAACGGAAGTAGGTCAGCCCCTCTACCTTTTTCCCCCTCTCCAGATTAGTTATAACGGGGCGAGTCACACTGCAGACAAGGGGCGAGAAAACTTCGCTGCTGCCATGTCCCATTGCTCACCCTTTTCTTTCAAATCCTCCACCCGAGCTTCGTCGGACAGAGATGGCTACCCCCAGCCCCCGGGGAGGGTGGCTGCCCCTACAGAGCCCTGCCTACGTTGCCTTTAGTGATATGTTCGTGTACCTGGTGATGCTGCTTAGTAAAACACTCGAATTAAAAAGAAATGCTAAGGAGGATGGCAAGGAAGATGAAATGCGTTTTTCCTGGTGGAAGCATTTTCATGAGAAAGGCACGGTTTTCTCCCCGTGTTTGCAGAAATGCGGCTACACGGACGTCCGTTCAATAGCTTCTGACCCCATACAATCCTTTTGATAACACTCAAGAGGTGGAAGAATGGGAGACTTTGTCAATCAAATGGTGCCAATCCCAATGGAAACGGTGCCACCAAGACCGCAGCGCGTTTCCTCATCAACTGGATTGCGAGGGCTGGGAACTCAAGGATCAGCTTTTGAAAGTGCGCACAGGGCTCTCCAAAGACAACAATGTCTTTTTTATACGAGCTGCTGTGCCTCCCCAAGGGGAATCAAATGTGCTCGGCCATCCAGAGCTGTCGAAGGGCTCGGAGGGCAGAGGGGAAGGGTCTCACGCAACCCGCCACCAAATTCTTTCTCAACAAAAAAGACTCTTTCTAGGCGTAACTTCTTGATACAAAGACTTAGGTGTTCTGTGGTCCCTATGGGTCAGTACACGGGTACGTATCTGGTTCCCTGTCCAACCTTGTCACCCCCTCTCTCAGCGTCCAGGAGTCGGCCCTGCCCGCAGCCCTACCCGCAGCCCTGCCCGCGGCCATACATCCTGCCCTGCCGCGGGAGCAGGGCTCTGCAGCGGGACCAGCCGCTCCTAGAGAGGCCGAGTTAGAGGGGTCAAGAGCAGATCTTGGACAGAACTTTCTTCTCTCCTGGTCATCAGCACAACTCTAACACATCCACAGAGAGATGTAAAAGACCGTCCCGAAACCCTCCACCTTGAAAAAGGACACCGCAGGGGCAGCCTGTCGCAACTCTTCCCTCTCGACCCACCCTGAGCAAGCTCATAGAAACTTCATTTGATTGCTTGTGCATGTCGATGTAATACACCCTCTGTCACCCCAGCCCTCCCCAGGAGGGAAGATTTGTCCGGCACACCTACGCCGGGAGCGGAGGTTTCCGCAGTGATCGGATGGGGCGGACTTGTGTCACTGCCGGCTACGGGCAGGGCGCTGTGAGCCTCTCCCTGCCTGGAAAGCACATGCTTGGGCGTGTAAGGCAGGAGTCCTCCCAGAGTCTCACCTTGCGAACGCTCCCTAGGCACGGAGCGCTCTGTGTGTTTGGGGGTGTGTGTGTGGGGAAGGAGGGGGGGGGAGGTGGAAGCCTGCTGTGGCTCATGGAGACAATTCCTGGCCATGGGAAAGCCCCCCTGCCCTGATCATATCCTTCGGGTGGAAGAAACTCCTCAATACACCGGCCGAAACCTCTTCCCCTGGCGTGGCAACCCAAGGCAACCAGCGAGACCACCAAAGGCTAAAACGAAAATCCTCACCCCTCCGCAGCGCACGCACAGTTGCTCCTCCAGCTGCCCAGGGCGTGGAGCATCTCGCAGCTGGGGGTTCTCGGGGCCCCTTCGCCACCGGTACCTGGAGGCCCCACTCACAAGGCTCCGTCGAGCGAGGGCAGCTCTGACTCCGCGCAGCTCTCTTCCCTCCTTCCCCAGTTCCTGGCGGACGGCTGAGCCCTCCTGCCCTAATCCTCCGACACCCTCCCCGTTCTTTCCTTCGCCAGGCCGTTCCCGGCCAAGAGGGCCAGGGTGGAGCCAGGTGTGGGATGCCAGGACAGGGCTCCCGGAGCCGCGGCGGCGGGTGGAGGACCGCCGTGCCAGGGCGGGGGCGGCGGGGCCCCGGCGCACTCCTCGGCCCGCAAGCCCCACCGCGCCACTCCGCGGTTGCCCAGCGTGGGGAGCCGGGGATTTTCCTGTTTGCAGGCACGGGTGTCCCGGTAGTCTGGGGTGGATAGCAGCACCACTCGCACAGATGTGTGAACTGCTGTCTGACCCCCTCATCCCCGCTGCCATCCTGGCACCGATATTATCAGCAGTTAATACCCACATCTGTGTTCTTTAGTGTCAGTAGACTGTCACAGCCGCAGCGCTGTCAGTACACACATACAAGACTTACTGTTGCCCCAAACCATTTTTGATACACCCAAGTCAGAGGTGATTTATGTGGAGGATTTCTAGAAGGTGGGTGTTGAGACAATTTACAAAAAAGTTAGTTTGTAGAGATAGTTAAAAGTATAGGCACGGTTTATGCAGATATAAACTCATGCAAAATTACCTTTTGTTGGTATATATCTAAAAACAGAATTCTGCTAGGATCTGTCTATTTATCTGTTTTTAGGTATAGCTATCAGTACAGTACAATAGATAGCTTAGGAGTTATGTGCTTTTTTGTGTGTTCACAGACATGCCTACACACACACACACACACACACACACACACACAAGCGTGGGGGTGCATACCTCCGGCAGTGGGTATGCATGAGTATATATTTACGCATACATTCACAGTCCTCAACCCTGTCGTCTCTTAAGTGTTTCAAAAAGGAACTCAGCTTTTAAGTGGGTCACCTCCCCGCACTCCCTTCTCCTTCCCTCACCCGGGCCAGCGGCCGCGCCGGCGCCGGGGAAAGGGGCTCTCGGCTCCCGGGTGGGGTTGAATGCGGAGGCGACGGACACGGACGTGCCTGTGGGTGCAGAGTGGAGGGGAGGGCTGGGAGTCGTCCCGGCTATTTGATTTACCGCAGCCCTTTTCTGTTCCAGAGTGGCTGGAGGCGGCGGGCGGAGCGGGGGCTCGTTGCCTGCTACCCCCTCTTTCGATCCCCGTGTCCCCAGGCCGACCCGCAGAGGGGTTTGGGGAGTTGCAGTCTGCCCTGTGCACCTTCTCGCGTCTTCCCGCGCCCTCGGGGCTGCGCGGACGCCTCGCTGGGCCAAGCTCCGGAGCGCTCTCCCGCGCCCGCCGGGACTATGTGCGCTGGGGGAAGGCGACCTTTCCCCCTCGACCTTACCCTGGGGGTAACCAAAGCTCCCTTTTATTTTCAATGTCACTTCGGAGTTTGCCTTTTGTTCACCGCTACCTCTCGCTTCCAGGGATACGGGTGGCTCCCCGCTGGCTCGGGGAGGGGCAAGCGGTTGCAAAGATATGTCATTTAAAACCGACAATGGAGCCCTTTCGACCAGCCCGGGTGGTGCCCGAGCTTTATTTTCGTGCCATGAGGAATGGGATTGTTTATTTTGCTCTTGTTTTCACGGTAAAACTCGAGAGTAAGTTACAGGAGGTTAGATAGGAGCCCCTGCCCTTCCTTGTTGACCCAGGCCGGGGTGCCGGGCTGTGCAGGGCCACCCATCCAGTGCATCCCCACGGCAGCCCGGGAACTCGAGCAAACGGCGCGGCTTCAGGTGGATCTGTCCGCAGATGCTTTGCTGTTACTGACTTTGGAGTGACCGAGTGCTCCGGGAATCGCACCCAAGTCTTTCTCTGCTTCCCCTTTGCTCTCTAGTCTGCGGCTTGATCTGAACTTCCCCAGGGGCTTTATTTTGGAAGAAAACTGCCAGCTTGTGCCTCTGGCGGGGGCCATCACTGCAAGGCGAGGCGCTGCGCTTGTCAGCCGTGCCCCAGGAGGGACGCACCGTGACCGAACTCCGCGGTCCCCCGGGGCGGAGAAACCCGCAGCAGCCTCCCTCCTCTGGCCGCCGGGGAAAGCGCAGCGCCAGGCCAGGCCGTGCCCACTGGGGCTCACCTGGCCCTTCCGACTTGATGTTGCTGTCGAAATTTCACCCTAGCTAAGGGAAAACTAACTAAATGAGGAAACAGAACGGCATTTTGCTCAGTCGTCCTCGTAGGAGACCAGTGTAATTACGTGGATATTCATCCCTTTTCACTGTGCGTTGCTGCAATTCTAGAGGGAAGGATTAGCTTATTTTAATGTTGCTGCAGCTCCTCCTCAACACCCTCCCATAGAGGTAGCTCTGCCTCTTATCAGCATTCCTCCCCCTCTCTGGGGAAAGTGCAATTTTCCTGTTCCTGGATCAAGAGGAACTGTTTAATAATTTTGCTCGTTCCAGGTGCTTGCTTTTGAGCAGCACAGTCAAACAATTTCATATTGTGCTCTTGACAGTTCACGGTCACATACACAAAAGATTCTCACTCAAAAACTGTCTGTTGGGTGTGACTCTTCCTCTTCTCCAGCTGCTTCCTACCTCGTGAGCCCATGAATTCACTCCACGAGGGCTTCTCTCAGTTCCTGCTCTGCAGGGGCAGCCTGATTGCCCCAAGCTCTTCTCTGAGTGTGGGGAGTGAATGTGCAAGTGCCATCCAGTGCTGAAACCCTCAAAGATAGAGCTGAGATGAGTAAGTGAGGGCTGACCTGGTAGGGCCTGAGTGACCCAACTGCCTACTGTGAATGGCAGGTGAATTTCTTTATTTGTCAAGTGAGACTTAAAAATCAGCATTTCCCCTAATTCTTATTAAAAACCAAACCAAACCAAACCACCACCACCAACAACAACAAAAACACCAAAAAAACCCAAACAAAAAAACCCCAAAAAACCCAAAACAAAACTAAAAAACCTCCCAAAAAAGGCAATCAATGTTCACTCTGTCTTGATTTTGTCCTCTTCCATTCCTGGAAGAAAGGACGTAGAAGTCTCCTGGAAAAGAGGTCCATTTCAGAAGCCCCAGGGCAATTCTAGGGATGTTTCACCCCTTTTCACTTCATGGGAACCAGAATCTCTGGGAAGATCATGCCCTCAGTCTGGCTAGTACAACTGGTAGGTCTAGTTAAAAGCTGATGCAAAAAGCCGCAGCACAAAGGAAGTCATTTGTAGGGAAACTCAACAATGAACTTTATTGGTCCTGCTACCAAACCCATTAACAAAGCTATACTCTGCAGTATTGTTTCCAGGACTGGGTTTTGTTAACCAGCTACTGACATATATATATATGGCCCAGGGAGCTGATGTAACAGGTGCATTCCTCCTGCCAGGGAAGGGTTCAGTTCAGTTACCAGTTTCAGCTAGTTCAGTTTCAAATACCACTTGCCTTCTGTAAACAGGGTCTCAAAAGTTTATTGTACAATGGGATATATGCATGGCATACATGTCAGGGAAGCTCTGCTTGAGCCGTGAGAGCTGTGTACCACAGACAGAATTTGACAACCCTGACAACAGCTTCCATTGCCTCTAAGTCAATGGGTCAGGCATCCTAAAGGCCAGATCAGGTTCCATCAACTAGACTACCCTGCAACACTCTGTCTTTCAAAGAGTGCTCTAAACCCACTGTGTGTGGTTTGCTCACTCCAGTGCCAATGGCACCTGTATTGTCATACAAAGCTATGGAAGCAAAGTTACTCTATTTTATACAAGAAATGGAGATGGGGAATAGTGAGTTACAACTGCTTGCAATACTGTTTTACTACTGGAAGGAATGGGTGTCTGTGCATTTCTGTTACTGCATGTATCTTTGCTCAGACATTGCCATTTTCTCTCTCTGACATTCGCTCTGCTAAATATGTTTGCTGATATGAACTGCACAGTGTAAAATTTAGGATCTGCCAAGATGTTTTTATTGCCAAGGAAGTTGAAGCGAAGGGTTCATCAAAATGTTTCACCTTTTCCTTCTCCCAGGAAGAAGCAGTAACACAGCAAAGAAATGACACAGCTGGTAAGGGACTTACTGCCCACTCTTGCAGCTATGGGAAATACACAGCTGCTCCTAAATGAGCTCCTCTTATAGTAATCAGCTGATGTCCATATCTTCCTCAGTTATGTTCCAGCAGCCAACCTCTCTTGCCTTCTGACATGTTATTGATCCTTTGAGCAGGATTCTTTGGCTCCCATATTTTTAGGGAATGGGTAGTACAGTTCCACTTGCAACTGAGTGCTGACTGAAAGGATTCACAGATATAACAAGATATGGGCTTAGCCTTGCAGAACCTTTCTTCGTGGAGTTGATCAATCAGCAAGACGGAAAGAATGAAGTTCAGCTTGAGGTTCAGTTATGTTGAAGGACCGAGGGTTGGGAAGCAAAACTAAAGCTTCTGTTTATTGTAATCTGAAAAATGCATCCAACAAGTTTCTGAATGCCCGGAAGTATTTAATCTTTGAATCAGAACAGCTTATTCTATTCAAATAAAAACGTATGCTAAAACAAGTCCTTGCTAGCAGCTCTATTTTCTGTTTTTCCAGACATTAGTCATTATTAGCATTATAGTACAGAAGACACTCCATGTAGCAGGACTATCTTCTAAATTACTTTGGATGATAGACATAATGTAGTTAAAAATTTCACTCATCTTTGCCCTGTCAGAAATGAAAGCACATATTATACTTATTCAAAAAATAGCTGACCATAGAGTCAGGTTCAAGTTACATTTTCAGTGTAGAAATGTTTATGCTGAAAAAAACTAGATACTTTCTTGGAAGTAGTTAAATCATGTAAAACAGTCCATTAATGGATTTTGACTACTGTTCAGTTTTTAAAATAATTTCCCTTATAATTAGTTGCTTTATCATTCCTTTATGTGCCTTGCTTATTTTGAATTCCAGGGAAAGAAGACTGCTAAGCTGATATAATGAGATAATATCCTCCACTGCCATAAGTAAGGCTATGAGATGGACTACTACCCACATTAGTAATTATACATGCTCCATTTCCACAACTGGAACCAGAATAAATACTCTACAGCATTTTACTGCCTCTGAATAACATTGACTGAAAAGACCCAAGTGAGTAACTTGTTTATGTATTAGTGTTGGAAGAAGCTACCTCAGATGGCTCTCCTTGAGTCTGTGGAGTCAAACTCAGTCAGCAAGCACTTATCACAGAAGGAAGCCATTTTACCACCTACATACAAAACTAGTGTGCCAGCTCTACCATCCTACAGAGGTGCCACCTTCAGGTTCCACGTGTCCTGGGAAGGGGTCAGAAGGCAGGGAGGGCATCACATATTTCTCCAGTTGTGAGATACAAGCTTTATAGGTGAACAAAATTGATGCTTCCATCCCATCTTGTCTGTGTGAGCTCAAAACACTCCCTGAATATTAACAGTTTTAGGGTGAGAGCCTATTTTGACGTAGGAGACACAAAGATGCAGCTCATGGTCGTATGGGAAATAGATGGGTCCAAATCACAAGTGTGCCCTTCTAGAAATGTGTTCTGACTAATGGGAGCCCCTGGTGGTCTAGGGGGTAAAGGCGCTGCACTGTCACTGCAGAGACCCGGGTTCGATTCCCGGTTGGGGCCACTCCCTGGGCAGATGGAGCTCGTTAGCCCATAAGGCAATCCATCTACGTCCTGAGGACCTCGCTGCCACCGTCCAAGCGTGCTTGGCCCCGGCAGATGAACCTTAGGATTAAAGGGTGGGCTCAGTTCCTCGCACACTGTGTCTCACCTAAAAAATCCAATGCGCAGGCTGGAAGGTGGAAAGACCTTCCCCGGTTCTTCGTTCGCGAAGACTGGCCATTTACCATCTGACTAATGAATGGATGCAAATCCACCTGCTGCCTATTTGGCCACACTCTCCTCAGTGGCAGCACTTATAGCACAGTTTGCTGTTGAGAGCGAGAGGCAGAATTTCTGGTGAAAAGTACATGCACAGTCAGAGCAGCTCTGTGCTGCAGACAAGTGAAGCTCTCAGTGGTCCCTGTGTCTGCACCAGCTACAGAGCAGATAAAAAACAGCTGAGAGGAAAAACACCGTGGTGATCCAGGAGCTCCACAGTCCTTCCTTGTGTGACTGCAAGCAGGGCTGCAGGCTGTGCCTCAGAAGCAGGTATACTTCCATCACCTGCAGGCAGAGGTCTGCCCTGTCATTTGGCCACCTGTGGCCCAGAGTGAGAAATAAGGATTGTGTTTAAATTCAGTGGGAAGAGTTCCTGGTACTTACAGCATTTAAAGCTTGCACTGCAAAACCTATCAAAGAGCACTTGCTTTTCATTATTGCATTTTGGTGCTTTTTCAATGAAAAGACTTGGTCCTGAATGCAGCCTAGAAACATTAAATGGAAATACATATTACATGAAGCAGGGGGTTCCAAACACATCTTGCTTTGGGTACTGCTTGCTGCAGCAGTCCTTGCTGCTGGCAAGAATGGCAGATGGAACTCTTGACCAGGGCTCCTGACAGCAGTGGGGGCTGCCAGGACTGAATTTGTACCAGACCCATGCTCATCCCATGTCTAGTTCCTCAGCCTCTCATCAACCCTCCCAAACACTAGGACGCTAACTGTAAGCTTCCTAATCATTCCCCAGCCACACTGTTTTTCCTCCTCTTCCTCCTACCGCTTTCAGCAGTTGACCAGCATTGGTAACAGACCAGCAAAAGCTGGCTTTGGTGGCAGAGGCTGTGGGACAGCTTGTGAACCCATACCAGCCTCACTGAGCACCTGAGCACCTTTCTTCATAACACAGAGCAGTTCGAGTACAAGCAGATTACACAGGCTGTAGAATCTTTGTGCCTAGGAAAATTATGAATTACATCAACAAAACTCTTCAGAAGAAAGAAAGAAAGGTGTCTGAAATGTTTGTATATCTGTGAAATTTTGGGTTCTGTAGAAACTTTTCAATGACTTTTGGATGCTCAGCTCTCCATGGCCTGTTCCTTGCAAGGCATAATACTTTGCTGAAGGTGCAGCCCCTTGAAATCCTGGGCTTCTCTAAATTTTTCTTTTCCAAGTCATTACGTATCCTGCATTTATCATAAATGGCTAGAAATAAAGGACTTTGCCTTTCTCTCAATCTGCATGTCATTCCTTTACAAAGCTTGAAAATATTTTTCATTTGGTATTTATTCATTTTGTTGTGATGTATACCCAATTAGACTATTTTGCTGCAGATTCAGAAATAAGAACACTTCCACCCCCCTCGCATCCAGCTCCATTTCTCTTCAATTTCCCTCAGGGTCACTGTTAGGTGATGATATGCAGTAATGTCCCCAGTGAGGTGCTGTTTCCATTAGCTTTCCCCTTCAGAGGTGGTCAGAGGTCTGAATTCTTACACGATTTGTTTTCTTGGCTATTAGAAGATAAGGTTCAGTTCTGATCCTGCTTCTGAATAGACATACTTCGTTTTTGGTACTTCTTCCTTTTCTAACAAGATAGGGTCTCTTACCTCTGGTTTTAAAACAAGAAGAATGTTTTTGTGCATGATTTTTTTAAAATCAACATTCAATACTATTTATGTGAAAATAGTTATAAAAGGAGAAAAAAATAACATGGCAGAACATAATGTGCATATTCATGCACCCCTGTTAGGAAGACCACAGAAAATGCTCTCAGACACATCCACATGAAATGCAGTTAGAAAGCAAAAAAATACCTCCTCCTGAGGAGCACAATATGTTTTCTGTAGATGAGCGAATGTTTAAGCTCCATAATAAGTGATACAGTCTGTTCAGTAGATGTAAACTTTGCTGAATCAAACACAATTCAACATCCACTGTGCTTTGAGGGAAGAGAGCAGATGACAGGCCAAACATAGCAAGTTCTCATTCTTCCCTCAGTGAAGGGTCATTTGAAAGTTTATATTCTTTTGTTCACTGAAATGGTGCTGTTTTTCTCATCATGAAATTCTGACATGTGTAGTGCCTTATTGCACTTTAGCTTACAAGAGTGGCTATTCCCTTAAACTTAATATTACTTGGTAGCTTTACACTGACATTCACTTCAGGCCCTCGGTAGGGCTTTTACAGAGAAGGTGGAGAGATGACCCTTTACTTCACCATCGTGGACCTTGAATAAATTGTTGTAGAAGTGGGTTTGGAGACCAATTAGGGCTAGCATTTCAGGGGAATCTGTGACCCAGAAGTTTGGAAGAGTAGCTTTGAACATGCAGTGACTGTTACTGGAAAATCAGATTTATTGCTTATATAGTCAAACCTATAAATAAGCATTGTAACTGGAGTGAATTCCAACCATCAGATGGATTTCTTTAATCTAGTTTTGTTGATCTTTCTATGTTTTCATTGTAAATTACATTTCCTACAGTTATGCGGTGGGCTGACCCTGGCTGGATGCCAGGTACCCACCAAAGCTGCTCCATCACTTCCCTCATCAGCTGGAGAGGGGAGAGAAAAAAAATACCATGAAAGGCTCATGGGCTGAGATAAGGACAGGGTGGGATTACTCAGAAATTATCATCATGGACAAAATAGACTCAACTTGGGGAAATTAATTGAATTTATTACCAAGCAAATCAGAATAGGATAATGAGAAGTAAACCCAAATCTTAAAAATACCTTACCTCTACCCCTTCCTCCTTTACAAGCTTAACTTTGTTCCTGAGTTCTCTACCTTCTTCTCTCCAGCGGTGCAGGGGGACAGGAATGTGGGTAACAGTCCACATGTTGTTTCAACTGCTGCTTCATCTTCAGGGGAAGGATTCTTCACACAATTTCCCTACTCCAGAATGGGGTCCCTTCCAAGTGAGGCAGTCCTTCACAAAATTCTCCAAAGTGAGACAACCATCACTGGGCTTGACCTTGGCTAGTGGTGGATCTCTCTTGGAGCCAGCTGGTGTTGGCTCTGTCAAACACGGGCAGAGTTTCTAGCAGCTTCTCACAGGAGCTCCCTCTGTAGCTTCCCCCCACCCCCTGCTAGCAAAATCTTGCCATGCAAACCCAATAAAAGTTATCTACATTTAACTAGGTAAAGAGTCATGAATAGATATTACACTATAATTAAAGATGGCAAGTTTAAAGTTGGATTAAACAGTATAATTGTCAGAAGATTTTTTTTTTAATTGGCATATTTTTCTCTTGAGCAAATCTAATTGAAATTCCTTAGGAGTTGCTTGTCCACATTGTACTCCAACTCCTTTGGTGGATGTCATTGCCCAGCTATATGGTTGATTGCAATCTGATGTTATAAAAAATTTCATTTTCTCTCCTTCTTTTCTCTGTTTCAGTATAGAACTGAAAACAGTCTCAGATGTCAAGGTCTTTTCAGAGCTAGAAATTTCACCAGAACTCCTGTTGTTTAGATAAGTGGTCTAAATTCAGGAGAAGTATCAAATTCTTCTGTGAGAAATTTCAGTTTGCAATCATCTAGAATTTAATTAAAAACCCCAATTTATCTGAATTAATGAAATTGTTTTGAGTAACTAAAAACCTATGCAACCTTATAGTGTACTTCCTTCTGAGAAGCAGAAAGGTGTGGAAAAATCCCCTCAAACTGTATATCTAAACATCAAGTATTTGACAGAAGTCTGCTCCATCACACAAGCTAAGTAGTTGACAAAAATATTTTCCTGTTGTATGAGTAACTGATGCTCATTTAAGTAGTTTATTAGGGGGAGAATGGGAAATTAGTTGTCACTACAGTAGGACTTACTGAGTCTTATTTAACATCAGGAATGTTAGACTGCTTTCCAGGCACTGAAAGATGTCTTATCTGCCTTTGCCAATCAATTTCTGCATTTGTTACCTGTCAGAGAAGGGTTTCATTCTTAGCTATTAGGGGGGGTTTGTATCCAAAGCCCAATATGGCTTAGATTTTTACACTAGAAGACATAAAGTTGGAAATGAATGTAGCTGGGAAACAGCTAAAATAAAATTTTAGGCAACAGCTATAGATTCTACATACTACCCATCTGTGTTTATAGACACCCTTATGATATAGACTGCAGAACTCTTTTGAGCAGTACAGGGTCTGATCAAGCTGTATTGTTTCATTGCATTAGAAAGTCTTCAGATAATCATTACGCTGAGCTGACTACATTATTCATCACTGCAGTGGCGAGAACTGAGGCATTGCCAAAGGCAAGAATCCTGCTTCTCCTATCTGGGCAACAGCCCTTGTTTCCCAGAGGGATGTTCCTGAATCTGGTGAAACCAACTGTGATACAACACCAGAGACTGTTGTGGCATTCCAGGGCTCAGTACAGAGAATCTAGCAGACCCAAGAATGTGGATCTTGGGACTTTTTAAATGTATAATTCTATTTCTACTTGTTTAAAAAATAATTGAATAAGAAAGTGGTAGCATTTTCTTATTAGCCATTGCTCCCTCAGCATATATGTGTTTCCTTCAGGTTTTTTGATATTATTGTGGAATTTGACATTAAAAGATGCTCTTCCGAAATGTTTCATCTTCAAAAGGGAATCAGAATTCCTCTAGCATTTTGGTCTTTCATTGAAAAATGAAAATCCAGTGTCCCCATATGACATGCACATATTAACCATTTATTTGGTGAACTAGATAATTCTGTATCATCACTTTTAAACAGAGCATTGTGAAATACTTTGGATAAGACAACCCATAGACACAATATAAACTGTCATAAAATGTCTGTCATAAATAGTAAGTTTCAACTTACTATTGCAGTATGAAATTCCTTTGTTTCAACAGCTCCAGAGATGCACAGATAAACATCTTCTTCTCTCTTTTTATTCCACAGGAAATGTTTTCCCCCAACTTTTACAATGAACATTATTCTTTGTATACTGTACTGTCTCTCTTTGGATTATTTATCTAAATGAATGTTGTAAACCTTCTCACTTTTAAACCTTCCTGTCTTTATATGCATCCATCATTTCTACTTATCTCACAGGTCTGTATACACAGAGACAGAGTAGTTATCTGACTGTGGCCAGGATTGCAACTGAGAACATGATTGTTCTTTTTGCTTCTTTCTTTAAATACAACTCAATGAATCAATTTTAAATTTTTCTTTCTGATTTCCTCTTCTTTATCTCTTACTTTCTGTTCCTAAGCCTCCTTCCTTTGTCATCTGCATGCAGAAGTGTTCTCTCTCTCGGGTTTGTTTTTTGTTTCTCTTTCCAGAGAGCTGAGGAGACCAAGTGATAGTCCAGGACAAAATGGTCTTGTGATCAGGAAGGACATATAGTTGCAAAGAATATTTCTATTCCAAATCCAGCTGCATGTCCACTTGTAAGATATATACAGAACTGATGAACTAGGCAGAGAAGGAGTCAAAGAGCAAATGGCATATATGAGTAAGAGCCTTTTTAGAGGGCTGGATTTGTTTTGTCTGCTCAATGGATGCATGAGTTGCTCAAAGGGCCTCTAAATGGTCTTGAAAGTAGAAAGTATGGACATTTCTCTCCAGCCATTTGTGCAGGGCAAGGGGCATGCTAGGAGGGCTCCGTGTGCTGAGATATACTGGAGAGGGGAGGGAACATTGCAACATGTGTTTCTCTGGCATCCGCTCTTCCTCAGTGCATGCCCCATGTATCCCCAATGCATACATCTAATGCATAGTTTTTGGATTGACTCCAGGTCAGGTAGCTAGCTGTACTTGTGTACATTCACCTTTACGGCAATGAAGCTGTCCTCAGTCAACCTGGAAAGCTGGTCATAAACAGCTCATTCTCCCTCTTGCATTGCCCAGGAGGCATGGGACCTGGTGAAAAGATGGTATGGCTGACTCTCAGCCAGCAACCTGATCACGTACAACTTGTAGTGAAGAGGCTTTCATGGAGACGTAGGGGAGTATGCTCCCTTCGATTGTTGGGCACTGGGAGAAAATGTGCCTTTTCCAATGTCTGGGACTTGACTCAGTGTGACTGAAGCTTTCCCTCAGTGTTTGAATCCAACACCAGAAAAAAAATCACCTACAATATCCACCTACATGATAAAGTCCCTCTCAAAGTGATTATATGAGAGAGAAAGATGGAAGATTCGTACTTTTATATAATCTATATTCACATGTTTCTTTCAAGGTTAGTTTCTTTCTAGTAATAATTTCTTTAAAATTCCTTCTTGCCACATCTAATTTATTTGCCACAACACATTCTTCATTTTTCTCTTCAGAAAACATCAGGTTTCATTATTTTCCATCCATGTGCTTAGCAGGGTCAAAAGACTGGAGTCTGAAGAGCAGAGGCCTGGGATATAACTATATTGAATAGAATCATAGAATAGATTGGGTTGGAAAAGACCTCCAAGATCATCAAGTCCAACCCCTGATCCAACTCCAATTACTATAGCATGGCACTAAGGGTCACATCCAATCTCTTTTTAAAAACCTCCAGGGATGGTGAATCCACCACCTCTC
>NW_020955267.1:266105-271552 GCF_003031625.1 Empidonax traillii
CTGTCTACCAGCTCCAGAGGCCAGTTGCCTTGAGGGCCACCTGTCTTACTGGTAAAAACTGAGGCAAAGTAGGTGTTAAGTACCTCAGCCTTCTCCTCATCTCTATTAACTATGTTTGCCTCCAAGTCCATCAAAGAATGGAGGTTTTCTTTGCCCCTCCTTCTGTTATTAATGTATTTATAGAAGGACTTTTTGTTATCCCTAACAGAAGTGGCCAATTTAACTTCAAATTGCGCTTTTGCATCCCTGATTTTCTTTCTGCATGATCTAGCTGTCTTCCTGAATTCTTCATAAGTAGCCAGCCCTTTCTTCCAAAGTTGGTAAACTCTCTTTTTATCCCTGATTTCCTTCAGAATCTCCCTGTTTAACCAAGCTGGTTGGTTAAACCAGCTTCCCTGCCGGCTTGCCTTTCGGCACACCGGTACAGCCTGTTCCTGTGCTCTCAAAACTTCCTGCTTGAAGCACATCCATCCCTCCTGAACCCCCTTGTTTTCAAGGGTTTTTTCCCAGGGTATGCTCTGGACTAGACTTCTGAATAGGTCAAAATCTGCCCTCCGGAAGTCCAGCGTAGAGGTTTTATTGTTGACTCGCCTTGAATCTCTGAGTATTGAAAATTCTATTATTTCATGGTCGCGACTTCAGTAGTTACTCCAGGAATGCTTGAGAAAAATTTAAGGAATGAGTTATTTTTAACAAAGCAAAACCTGTTGTCACAATTGTTTAAGGCTTAGGGATACAATATAGGATCTGTCAGGCATTAATTTTTAGAGAGCACTTTTATTGTTTGTAACCTCCTGCTAACTGAGAAGTCTGCCATTTTTTGGGATTTCTCCTACTCATCACCCTGTTTTGCAATTCTTTTCTCCAGCAGCCCAGACTAAGAAACTCTCCTGAGTCACTGCTTCTACAGTCTCCTGTGACTTCCTAATTTTTTTGTGTATTTTCATGTATTTGTGTACTTATAAATGAATCAAGAGTAAAAGAAAACAAATCTGAACTCTGCCATTTCCACTGGGTCAAATATGTAATTTTAATGAGCGGTAAACTTGCTGGAAAATATAGTGCCAGATTTCATTTTATTATCCATGTTGAATTGTACAAAATAGCAGAACTAGGTGGACAACATGATTGAGTTGTCTTCTTTTTGGAGTAGAGGACCAAGATTCCTGAGGAAACCTGAATGAGATTATTAGCCCCAAAAGTTAGTGCCTTTACCCTCTTTTGCCTGTTAGAAAATTCTCTTCTTCCTTGGCCGCTTTTGAGACTGTTGCTCTGCTGAAGATGATATGCTGGCTGGAGCAGTGGCAATCAGAGCCCAGCAAACAGACCCTCCATTGGTCACACAGTCATGGTCACCCAAAATGTCTGGTTTAGTTGTGTGGTTTACACACAGTAGCACAGCTTCAAAAGAAGAGGATTGATTATTCCTTTTCTAATGCTCTATCTCGTCTTAGGTGTGTTTTTCATTGCTTTCCCTGAGAGTTCTTATCCCTCTTCTAATTTCTCCAACATTAAACCTATATTTTTAAATTCTATTGCAAGATCCTGTTTTAATTCACATATTTGTTATTCCATCACTTTAGCCACATTTTTGTACTACACGTATCCTAGTTTGCCCTTATGTAACATTTACACTGTGAGGAGTTGACTCACCATAGAAATACTTGCTTCCTTGTATTGCCTATGAAATGCAGTTTATATGGTTATCTCTGAGTAAAAATCTGCACATTAATATTTCCAGTTATGTACAACATTGAATCTAGTTCTTTTGATCAACACCAGCATTCTTGTACAATGATTGCTGGGCTGAGCAGCAGTGTTTTGACACTCTCATATTAGAACTGCCCAGGAAGTTAAGTGGTAGCCCCTTGGTCCTTTCTCCTTGATCATCTCTGCCTCTTCGCCTGGGATTGAATCTTGTTCCCTTTTTTCATATGCTTTTATTAAAAGCTGCTTTTCCCCCCCTTTTTTTTTTCTTTTTCTCCCCATCTACTAGAAATATAGCCTTGAAATTATATTCACGGGCATGATATACTGCTGTGAAAATTCACATCCATCCTCCCTGCCCTTGTCTTGTCCGTTCTTTGAAATACAACCAAAAAATGAACAAGTAAGATTCATTCCCTGAGTTTGTACTTCTTAATTAGTATATTTTTTCTAGATTAGATGGCTCTCCTGCTGTTCATAACATCAGTAAAGCAGTTACAGTATTTCATTAGTCTTAGTGTAAGAAGTATCTGTTGGACAGCAAGTTTCAATGAGTACTGTTAATGAATGCATCATCAATAGAGGACAATTGAATAGCCTTGAGTAACCTTGTTGTGAGCTTTCCTCCCCTTCTCCAGATTCTGAACCCTCTGTTTTTCCCAGAGCAGTCTTGTAGTTTTATTTCTATTTCCCCTGACTCTTTTAATCCCTTCATATTATACATCTGTTATAACATGGTGTGCCAGCAAAAGATGGGAACATTTCCCAGGGAAGAATCCTCCGCAAATGCCATCAGTGTGTTTCTTTTTTTCCTAATAACACTACAGATATCAAATATAATCAGAGATATCTTCAGTCTCTAGACACCTTTCCACTCTGTCATATTAGTGCTTATCATTTCAGTCAACAGTTAATTTCTAACTCGTGTGTTAGTGCTCTTGAAGAAAATTAGTGTAACAAAGCACAGTTCTAGATCTTTTGAAAACAAAGGTGATTATTTGCTTTAAAGAAAACTGACTGCAGTCCTTCATGCTCCTTCTCCCACAAATTGCTCTTGCTCATGTTCTCACACTCACATACTCACAAGAGCAATAGTGCATGCGTCCCCAGGATCAATTGTGTGTGATTGGGAAGAGAAAAATACTAGCTATTGAGTCCTCCCAAAATCTCTTGAGTTCCTCTTTGTTGGTGACAACAGGAAGCTTTTTTATAGACTTCTAATAACTTTTAGGAGTCAAAATGATTGTTATATGATCCCTTGACTCCAAATCTTGCTTCTTTTATCTTTCATGAATCTGAAGTTGATATCTGTTGTCTTGGGGTATCTTTAAGGCTCCAGCCCAGCTTCACACTGAGCTAGTGGCAAAACGGAGGACCCATGTTATGTACCATAGTAATTTTACCTTACTGTCCTGCCATCAGATGTCTGTGCTGTGGCCTTACTGGAGCACAGGCATTGAAGTCTTCATGCAAAAATCTCATTCCTCAAGGTTTGTCAGTTTGATCATGTCCTTGGTTATCAATGCATGTACCTCAAGGATTGCTTTCTTATTGATCTATAAATATGGCTACTCAAAAGGAATTTTCAAAGTTACCTCAAGCAGTCATTCAAAGGATTTCTATTTATTGTACACATTATAGACTTCTTAATAGGTTTTGGTTTATGTGTAGTCCACTTCCTTTAATGGAGCTGGTTAACGAATACTAAATATGATTTACCTATTCCCTATGGACTTCTAAAAGTTTCAGCCAGAACAACAAGTCATCTCAGATGGCACATTATCAAAGCACTCAAAGAGAGAAAGTCCCATCCTATGCAGTTTGACTTTGGTAGAGTGACTGAAGCATACTTTAAACATGGGACAAATAAGTTCCATATCACAATGGTTTGAGAATTATAGTCTGTTGAGCTGAATCAATTACAAATGGAGGGTCATTCAAAGATAGCAAAACATTTAAACTGTAATTTCTCATTTTGCAACAATGAGTCAAATAGCATCGCACAAGCTCATCTTCTACACATTTTTGTTCAATGTCTATGGTTTTTAGCCCTGGTGTTAGCTATGAACACGAAAACCCAATACGCATGTTACATATTTATTCTATTTCAAGGTCAAGATTTCCTGAGAGGATAGATATATACAAATAACTTACATTTGATATGGCTGAGTATTCAAGCAGCAGTGCTATTGTGAGTGATAACAAAAGACAAAATGTAAGTCTGATACTTAAGGCTAGAACACGTTGTTTTTCAAATCTTTTGTATTAATATGAAGGAATAGAAATGTTATCTTCCTCAAAAAAAAAAATCTTTATTTCTCTGTATGTTTAGTTCATGATATCAGCTTTACAAAATGATTCAAAAAGGTTTGCAATAAAAGAAAACACATTAAGGTGCCTACAGTGTTAAATACTATTTCTTGATATACATCAGTATCCAGAGGTCGTTGCTTTCTTGTCAGAAGGAAATCTGAAGCACCTTTTTTTGGTGCCTAATTATACAAGCTTTACATTTCAATAAGCAAATCCTGACCTCACTTAGATGCCACTTTAGGGTATTTCTATAAAATGGCTGTTTGGGATTAAGCCTGCTGTTTGTTGTCGTTCTGTGTGCATGCATTGTCATCTCTAGTTTGGATTGTAAAACTTTAAGTCTGGTGCATGCTAATGAACATTAGTGTGCACATACACTTCTAATTTCTTTGTCTTCTGCTAAATTTAGAATTTCATACTCAAGCTAAGATAATCCATACTAAAAAGACATTGTCCTTCATAATTTTTTTGGTTCTACCACATAATCATCAGCTTTATGTGAAATTATTAAATAAAATTAACAGTTTTAAAGGATCTAGGGCTGCATTATGCCTTAACTAAAGCCCTTTGTTAGGGGAAAATCACAACGTGTTTATGGGGCTGCAGTGTTCATGAAGCTGTGGTGGATGCCATTATACTGGCCTCATATTGTTCCAAAGTGTACTGGGAAAATGAGTGGAATTTTATTCAACTTTGTGTTCAGAATGTAGCATACAGCACTGGAAACAAAAGCTCTCAGAACCTTACAGCCCAATTCCTACCCTGTTTAGGGAGGAAAGATAAAAAAGGAGAAAATTTTTCTCCTGATCTTTTCCCTTTTCCTCCATCTGTTTCCAAGGGATGCATTTATTCAGAGGAAAGCATTAGGCCAGACAGTCTGGGCAGTATATGGCAACCTCTACTGGTGCCTAGCTGCCTACCTTGGTTAAACCATGACTGATGAGGTCACTTCAATGACTCTGAAAATGTCTAAACAAAAATACTGACTAAAGACAATAAATCTTACATGTCATAATGCTTAATTTGACATCAAAGATTTAGTACTAGTCTTGGCTTTTGTCAGTTGGTGATCTCATATCCTCTTCATTGATCTTCAGTGGTGCATTGTTTTTCCCATTTCTATAAACACTTGAGAGTGTCCCTGGTGGTGCAGTGGCTAAACCACAGCGTTGTCAACGCTGAGGTCTGGGTTCGATTCCCGGTTAGGACACTCCCCAGGCAGATGGAGCTCGCTAGCCCTGTAAGGCAATCCATCTACGTCCTGAGGACCTCGCTGCCACCATCCAAGCGTGCTTGGCCCCGGCAGATGAACCTCAGGATTAAAGGGTGGGCTCAGTTCCGCGCACACTGTGTCTCACCTAAAAAATCCAATGCGCAGGCTGGAAGGTGGAAAGACCTTCCCCGGTTCTTCGTTCGCGAAGAGACTG
>NW_020955267.1:271847-289159 GCF_003031625.1 Empidonax traillii
CTCGCTAGCCCTGTAAGGCAATCCATCTACGTCCTGAGGACCTCGCTGCCACCATCCAAGCGTGCTTGGCCCCGGCAGATGAACCTCAGGATTAAAGGGTGGGCTCAGTTCCGCGCACACTGTGTCTCACCTAAAAAATCCAATGCGCAGGCTGGAAGGTGGAAAGACCTTCCCCGGTTCTTCGTTCGCGAAGAGACTGGCCATTCAAACACTTGAAAAGTACACAAATGTATGAAATTACCTCAAGTTTTCCAAACAGGAAAGAGGGCCAGTCCCCATGTTTCATTTTCCTCCCGTTGGAGCTCAAATAGACCTATTCTCTTATTTCAACAAGCATTAACATCTATTCCCACAACAATTGACAAAGAAGACTTGCTGCCTTTGCTATACTTCAATAGGTGATGTGTGCCCTTGGCATTTACCAATCTCTGGCAGATCTTTCCCTTTTGCTATTAGCATGCAGCACTGTGTACATGGCCACACCCTTGCTTCCACCCACCAGCTGCCTGCGGGGATAGGAATCTTCCATGGAGAACAAGAAAGGGAATTTGAAAGGG
The DNA here is from genome assembly GCF_003031625.1 of Empidonax traillii. NCBI lineage: Eukaryota > Metazoa > Chordata > Aves > Passeriformes > Tyrannidae > Empidonax > Empidonax traillii. The sequence goes on from NW_020955267.1 coordinate 272,405, forward strand.
ATGGGAGAAAAATGAAAATGTTACTTTGGCAATGGTCCCTTGCTCATGCATGAACAAATCCCAAATCATACTTATAATAAATCTTAGCAGGGAATCAGAACGGGTTCAAGGTTGCCATCTCTGAAAAGCTGAATTGTATTTTCCAATAGTATACCCGTATTGCAATTCTTGTTAAGTTACATATTCAAAGAAAGAAAAGATTACAGCCAGTTCTCTCAGACAGAGTTCTATTCAAGTATAGAAGCGTTCCCTCTTGGGAGTTCCCAGGGTGACAATTCAGGGTCTTCTTGAGAGATCAATATGAACCACCCAGGAGTTGCAGGATCCTTTCCTTCTGCTTGGGAAAATTCAAGAAAGGCTAGTCAGAAAATCAAAAATGTTTTATTTCTTTTTGAAAATGCTCATTCCTCAAATCCAGCACTTTTTACAAGGACATTTTGTTTTCAGTCAGCTTTTGGCAGAAGCATTTCTCATCCCTCTGCTCTTCCAGGAGCAGATTTTATTCCAGAGACATGGTGCTTGAAACCAATTGCTTCACTATCTCTTTTTTGCACAGAAGAAAGTCTGTTTGAAAGATATATCCTTTTTTCAGAGATTTTGTGGGATACTCTGATCCAGTGTCACCTTCTACTATGTGGAGTGTCAAGAGGCTGAGCAGTTCTGCCATGCAGAGAAAGGCACCTGAGAGACTGGGCACATCTTACGCGCCAGGAAGAGATGTACATGCTCTGAGACACCAGTCATCTTCTCGCATTTGATTTGTACTTCTGTGCTTTGCTCTCATCATGTGGTAGCTTGGCATCCTTGGAGGCAGCTACTCAAAGACATTATCCTGAGTGTCACTGTGGCCACCCAACACTAACATCAGCTTGGTTTGAAGTTAACCTGAGCTGAAGGAATGACAACCTCTATATTTCCTGTACTTATCAAGTGCAGCAAACTGCTCAGTCCCTGCTATTTGGACCAGTCCAAGGCACAGCTAACCTTACATCTGCTCCACAACCTGGTCTCACATTTTGAAGCCCGTCTGTGTTATTCATAATAAGGATAATGCAAGAAATACTATGTTTTCCCCACTGAAAACTCAAAGTTAAAAGCCCATCACAGCTGCTGCAGAGGCTTCACCAAAATCCATATCAGCAGTTTCTGTTTTAAAAACCTTTTTTTTTTTTTTTTTACCCAGTCACACTGATGCAGCTGCAGTTTTCGGCAGAGCCTTCTCTGAGGCTGATTTGCCATTTTTTCTCACTTTCCATTAAAAAACATCTAAGGCTTTCAACACCTCAAGACTTAGTTTTTGAAACTCTTAAACTGAAGATTAAATATATCACAGCATCTGGCAAAGCTCTGTTAGTGCCAAGGTCAAGCATGTTGCATTTTTAGATGGAGGAAAGTGTTTATTCTCCTACTGCATTCTGAATGCCAGCTGAAATTACAAAAAGTTACCTGAAACTTACTGTATCAGTAACACACTGTGAGTACCTCAGTGCTAGTGGGGGCTATCTGATGAATTTGAATTGGTCTGCCAAAGGCAGTAACAGTGGGTCCAAAGACATTCATCTCCACTCCTCCCAGGAGACACCTGATTCAATTCCTCCTATCCAAGGTTGATGATCCTTCAAAAACAGAAACAACCTGCTCAAGATACGGAGAAAGAAAAGAGTGGGCTCTCATGGGCACTCTGATAAGAGGGTTTTCCCTGATGATTTTAGTCCTTCTTTAACAGCCTTGGCTGAGCCACAGTGAGTGACCACACTGGTCTCTGTAGGGCTTTACAAGAGGAGAGCACAGTAGACCAGAGAAGGTTGTTTCCATGCCCCAAGAATTGTGGCGGTTCCAGAAGAAGGTTTTGAGAAAACCTTGTGAAAGAGGGAAGAAAATCTCCTCTTTGGACTTTTAGCGATGTGACAGAAGAAAGGAAGGGAACACATCATAAGCTTAAAGTTTTTGTTCCTTTTTAAAAATTATTTTTGTGCTGTTTTATTGGTTGTTGTCATCTGTGAGTGCAGTTCCCACACATCTCAGAAACAAATGGGTGTGTGAAAAGGATATTTTTCTCCAGCTGCCCTTGATATCAAGGCAGAGATGAGTACTTTCTTAGGTAAAGGATACAAAAGATACAAAGACTGATAATCTAACATCTCTGCTTGACATCTAGCTTCTGTGTCCATATATGTGAAAAGATACAACCCCTTCTCTCTTAATTTCGGTCAGTGTCTGTCCTAGTGGATGTGAAAGTAATTTTTTGGTTTTTTTTTTTTCTGAAATTCAGTGCATGTAATTTAACAACAAAGTATTGAACCAAAAATATAATCAAAAATCACTAATAGTGAGAAGACATCAGTGACAATACCTTATCTCTTCATTATTACAGCAGGTATTCAAAAGAGTGATACACAGTGGTCTGAACAAAGAAAGGTGAAAATCATTGAATGGTGGTTGGTGCATTTTCTTCTCTCTGGTGGCTCCATTTCTGTTAAGCTGGACAGATACAGTCATTTTCTGAGGGCATCTCTGACAAAATTCCACTGCAAGGGTTTTCCCAGAGCAGAATCTCATCTGATATAAGATTGTGAGAACTCCTGTGCTAAGTGAGATCAAAGGTCTATCTAACCAATATCCTATAGTAGTCAACAGTAGATTGGAGAGTAGAAGGAGAACAAAGGGATAGGAAAAAAATGTGTACTGATGTTTCTCCAAAATAACCTTTCAATTTCCAGCAACTTGTGCCTCAGAAGTCTCCTGAGCTAGATAGAATATTTAATTTTTTATAACTTTCTGTTACTTGAACTTTTGAAGTCTTTTCCTGAATTCATGCACAGTTTTAATACGCATAGTATTTTTTGATAAAAAATTCTTTTGTTTAACAACATTGTGTGCAGAACCATCTCTTTTTTGTTTGTTTATAATCTGATATCTGCCAATGTCATGGTATGCTCCCTTGCTCTAGTACTTGGAGAGGGACAATCACCACTTTCTATTTTTCCTGTCCTCGGCATTTTTAACATTGTTTCCATTACTAAGCATTAAGATGGCATTTTCATGGGACCATCTGCTATAAACGTCCATTCCTGAGCTCTCATTTCTGAACCCATATTATTATATGTGAAGTTATGATAGGATTATTTTTTTAAATGTACATCACTTAATGTTCCCCTACATTTAATTTCATGTCTATTTGGTACCCAACCACTCCACCTTGCAAGATACTTCTTAACAGTTCTGCCACCCTACTGCTTGTACATGAAACTTTCAGTTATTTTAAAAAGCAGAATATGTATTTAATTAATGTTTAGGTTTAAGAACATATTCAAATTAAATACATAACAGAGTTATAACTGATTGATCTTGTTTGTATATTCAGTAGTGCCAGGCTACCTGTATATTGCAAATCTGTAAAAGAGGATAAGAACTTTTCCCTGGAAATGGCTAGTGATGTGTTGGTGGGTGAGGTATGCATCTGGGCATGAGCTGAAGCAGTGTCACTTAAATAATCTGTGTTTTCTTCTTCCTTCACTTTATAAATAAGCTTCTTACTTTGGTTAATGCTACAGTGGGAACAGATTGCACACGTGTGACGCTGCATATGTGGGTCAGAGGTGTCTCAGCAGAAGTAGCTGACATTTGAAGTCAGAAAAATCTGGAATCAAATGCCTCATTCTTGGGATTGAATAACAGTCTTTTTTTTTTTTTTTTTTTTTTTTTTTTTTTTTTTTTTTTTTTTTCCTTGAAAAATACTGTTTGGAATGAGCAACTGGTGATTAGAAAAGGATGGAGAGCATTGATCCTACTCTCAGTCTGCAGACTTTGACCCATTAGTTTTCCTTTTATACCAGCCTCTGAGCTCTACACGGGCTACAAGCATGCCACAGAAGGCATACACAGGGAATGCCCTTTCCCAAGTTCTCCTGATCCCTGTGTTACCAGAGTAACATGAGTACAAGGGAGAAAAGTGGTCCATCATTTTTCATGTTCTGAACCTGAACTCCCGCATTTACCATGAAGTGGGCTTTAATTTGCAGCATTTCCAAAACAGAGTACAGAAGAAGAAAATATGAAAGTTGATTAAAAATTATAAGGAGGTAACCTAGAATTCATCAAAGACACTTTGTAGAAGCATAAACTTTTCCCCTCTGGCTTCATAGCAGGATTTAACTGCCAGGACTCAAAGGAAACAGAAGCTAATTATCAAATGAACATTGTCTTAGTATGTTAATGAAGCGGTTTTGCTAATAGCGAGAGACCTGAATTTTAATACATTTTAAGAGCTCCTTGATTACGTGTTTGTTAGTTGTTATGATCATTTTAAATTATCTGTGCATGGCTTTATAATGGGTTAAAAACTGTATTAAGCACTGTATTCTAAACAGGCCTTGATGAGGCAGGTGAATAGTGCAAACATTGTCGCTAGGAAATTCACTTCAAAAGAAATGTAAACTAGTTAACCTAAAACGTGTCATCAGATCCAACAGTCACACTTAGCAATGTAAGTAATTTTTTATGTACCTACCAGCCACTTCTTCAGAAATGCTTTTCCTCATGAAAAGAATATTCCAGGGCCTAATAACTATTATATCAGAGTGTTTCTGTATGCAGTAGAACAGGTCTCAAAACATATTTTGCTGTTGGATTTAGGGGAGGGAATTAAGTAGTTCCAAATGTACTGAGTTAATCCATCCTGTCTTCAGTAATTAGAAGCACAGTCTCAGGGATTTAATTCAGTTGCCCACACATATATTTATTTTGTTCTTTCACTTTCAACGAATCTCTGTAATTATCTTTAAGCATGTCTGGTACCAGCAGAAATAAAAGATACTTTCTGCAATGACACCAGCATAAAAATTTGTACACCTAGATGGCACTTTTATGTTAGGAGTCTTCTTTGTTTCCTTTTCCATCAATTTAATTTCAAATCAAGTCATCCTGGACCATTATCCTTCCTTCTCCAGCTTTTCTTCAGCCGGCTGGAAAAAATTCTGTGGACCCTGTTAACTGAGTGGGATCTGCTGCTCAATAAATTCATGACTGTCACTAGCCCTCTGGCTTCACTTTTTGCAATTTCTTGAAGAAGCCAAACAGAGGTATCAGCTCCAGAAGATAGCCTCCAGAACTTGAAAACCCACTGTCAGCCAAAACACTGACAAAAAGACATCATGGTGGCTGTGTGGACTGAAAGGTTGCTGGCTCACAGGTTGCACACAAAGTTATAGTGAATTGGGTGACATCAGACTGGCGTTCAGTCACCAGTGGGGTTCTGCAGAGTTCTGTTTTAGGTCCTGTGCTCTTCAACATCTTGGTTAACATCTTGGACAGAGGACTCACAGGAATACCAAGTAAGTTTGCTGAAGACACTAAATTGGGAGGAGCTGTCTACCCAATCAAGGGCAGAAAGGTCTTGCATAGAGACCTCAGCAATTACAGAGATGGGTAATTATCAACCGTATGAAGTTTAATGAGGGCAAGTGCCAGATTCTGCTCCTGGGATGGGGCAACCCTGGCTGTGTGTATAGACTGAGGAACAAGAGGCTGAAGAGCAACACTGCAGAAAGGGAATTGGGGGTCCTTGGTCAATGACAAGTTGAATATGAGTCAGCAGTGCCCTGGCAGCCAGGAGGGCCAACTGTGTTGTGGGGTGCATTAAGCACAGCATTGCCAGCAGGTCAAAGAAGGTGATTGTCCTGGTCTACTCTGCTCTGCACTGGTGCAGCCTCATCTAGAATATTGTGTGCAGTTTTGGGCACCACAATATAAGAAGGATATAGAGTTAGAGAACATCCAAAGGAAGGCAACAAAGATGGTGAAGGGCTTTGAGGGGAAGCCGTATGAGGAGCGGATGAGGTCACTTGGTGTGTTCAGTCTGGGGAAGGGGAGACTGAGGGGAGACCTCATTGTAGTCTACAACTTCCTCATGAAGGGAAACAGAGGAGCAGACAATGATCTCTTCACTCTTGTGACCAACAACAGGACTTGAGGAAATGGCATGAAATTGAGTCAGAGGAGGTTTGGGTTAGATATCAGGAAAAGGTTTTTTACCCAAAGGGTGGTTGAGCACTGGAACAGACTCCCCGGGGAAGTGGTCATGGCCCCAAGCCTGTCTGCAAAAGTAAAGATGTGTTGTGATCTTCATATACTATGTAATACAAAGCTATGTTTACAGGACACAGACTTCCTCATTTAGATGGAAGACACACATTCCTCCCTTATTTAGATAATGAAAGTGCCTGGAAGACTGGGCCTTTGCAGTAGTTTGATGAACAGTTGGGCTGCCTTAGAGCACCAAGTTCTGGCAGTGCCTGATTAATGAGCCAGTGATCCCTACCTCCCTCATGCTTGGATATCTGACTTAATTGCTCTGGATCAATGGTAGAGAAAGGCAAAATCTTAAGGCTAGCACAGGGAACTGAAACTATCCAAAACTAAAGCCGTAAAACCCCTCTTAGGAAACCATCTGAGAGGATGCTTAAGTACAGCATACTTGGCTTTGACAGTTTGCAAGATTAAATATGTATTATGTGATTTAACAAAATTAATATAAGATTATATTGCAAATCTTATCATATTAGTTTTCTCATATAATTTGAAAACTCTAAGTATCTCCTTATATCTTGCACCTTTGTGGCAATTTGCCAGAGGAAGGAGGAAATGCAATCTTATTTAACATAACTAGCCTTTGAAAAATCTTAATTGTCTGGCTCAGCTTAATTTATTTTTAGGTCATACTGCCCTCTAGGGGATTAGGCAGATAGCGAGTGAGTTTTGCATAATTTTTTTAATTCACAATTTGCAAACATTTTTAAAATTCACTTATTTTCCTTTTTACTGCAGGAGAATATAGTAATTCATGTATAAAGTTAGTAATTTAGCATTTTAATTGTAATGTGCATTCATATTCTTGTGAAGCATCTTTCATAATTAGCACTGAATCTCTGCTTCCTGGATGTGGTGTTGACCTCCCCTGGACATGACATTAATCTTTTTACATTGGAAATTTTATATAGGATCCAGTTGATACAGCTAAATCTCAGGAACTTACCCCTTGATTAAAGGTGGTACTGCATGAAAATTATGAGAAAACTTATATACTTAAACGCCCTGTGTAAAGAGTATATACATTTGTATAACAAATATAAACTATCACTCAATGTTTTTATAAAAAACTGTTGCACCTGTTTAAAATAGAACACACAGCAGCAAACTCACCATATCAACAGTTGTGACTGCTTTTCAATGGAAAATAAAGGTAAAAAGAAGGAAAATTAAGAGAAAAATTAAAGTCTGGCAAAGAGAAAAAAAAAGTTATTACAAAGATTGTCTGTTAGGTGGGATGAGAAACCCACAGGCTTTTTGAGTGGTGTCAACACTTGCTAAGAAAGGAAAGTAGCCTTCTACAAAAGGGTAATAGGTCAGATATATAGGTGGCTAATTATCTCCTTAATGTGAAATCTTGTCCCCTTAATTTCCCCTTACTGATAATGTATTCCTGCCACTGACTTGTCTTCATCCCATTTTAGTTCTAAAATAGCAGCATAATCTTGGCTAGCCAGTTTGAGTTATGTAACAAGGCTCAGAACTGGGGCTGCCTCACAAAGTCATCATCGCATTTTGTGCTTTGATAAACGGAGCCAAGTCTACTCTGCTGCTTGGATTTTTGTCTTGATGCAGCTAGGTCATATAACAGCAGAGTTTCCTTTTTTTGGAAAAAGCATCTTAGTCAGGGAGCTCACAAATCACTGCAGACAAGTCCTTCATCTAGGTTTTCACTTGGCTGCAAGAGACTTGGCTGATGCTGTCCTCATCCTGCTTGCCACTATTTCAAGTCAGATGTTGTGGGAAGTTCTCGTTTGGTCCTGGTTAAATTTAATCTTACTGTGAAGTGAGTGGTCTTAGTACTATAACAATCCTCCAGTTTCTTTGTTGTCCTCCGTACAGTAGAGCAATCATCTGCTATGACCACCGACAATTACAAAAATGTCAGTCTGTTCTGATCTCTTTTCAGCATCACACTGAGTTCTTATGAGATTTTAAAGCTGTAAGCTCCACGTGATCAGGCTTCTCATGTCAATCTTAGCATATTTAATACTGTTCCTTGCTAATGGTTCATGAGATATTCACCTACCCATCCTCTGGCTTGACTCAGCCATGTTTCTGCCTCCACAGACTTTTAACAATTCCTTATCCACTTAATAAAATTTGTTCTTACACATGGGAGGATAAACTGCAGAGACTTTTTAGGCGAAATCTTTCTTACATGCTTCCTTGCATGGCCATAGCAGTAGAGATTCATCTCAGAAGTATTTTTTTATTTGATCAGAACAGCCCTATCATATTATTTGCTTTATTCAGGCTTGTACAACCTGTACTGTAGCTTGTGACACGCTGATGGTTTCTGCTTTCACTTCTAATGTCCCATCTGAGTTGTGTTATGCTCAGTGGCTCCACAATAACTGGCTTTTCTGAGTCTCTGCTGATTCTCACCTCACCATATCAAAATTTCAGAGCCGTGTATAGCATAATATTCAATTTTCTGTTTAGGAGTAGGGATATCTTTGTTAGCTCATGCTTCCTTGATAGGTCCTTCTCTTACAAATGCTAGTAACTACTGATACTAACATTCAATGGCACTTGTACTGAGGTAGTACAGGGGCTTGATGGATTGTCTACTGGCTGATGTGCCAGAATCTTAGTTTAGGGTCACAAACTGGAGAAATGTTTGGTCTTGGTGGTTTGAACAATACCTCCTGTGCTAGGATGTAGGAAATGCATTTCAATGCTCTCCTGAGTCTCTGGTATGTTCTGTGCTTGTGTAGATGCCTCATTTACCTGTTCCAGCAGGAGTAGGATAAGCTCTTTCAGTGTTAATCTGGTTCTACCAAGGCAAACAGAAGTGTCCTCGCAGTTTACTCATGCCCGTGGGAAGAGATTTCACAGAATCACAGAACTGTTAGGGTTAGAAGAGAACTCTGGAGATCATCTAGTCCAGCCCCCCTGCCAAAGCAGGATCACCTGTATCAGGTGACACAGGAATGTGTCCAAGTGGTTTTAAATGTCTCCAGGGAGGGGAAACACCTTCCCATGCTCTACCACCCTCAATGTAAAGAAGTTCTTCCTCATGTTAAGATGGAACTTCTTGTGTTTTGTTTTATGGCCACTACTCCTTGTCCTGTCACTGGGTACCAGTGAAAAGAGTCTGGCACCATCCCCTTGGCACCTGACTTTGAAGTATCTATATGTGTTGGTGAGATCCCCTCTCAGTCTTCTTTTCTCTAGACTAAGCCCAGCTCCTGCAGTCTCTTCTCCTAAAAGAGATGCTCCAGATCCCTAATCATCTTTGTGGACCTCTGCTGGACCCTCTCCAGGAGCTCCTTGTCTCTCTTGTACTGTGGAGACTAGAACTGAATGCAATACTCCAGATGTGGCCTAACTAGGGCCAAGTAGAGAGGGAGGATCATCTCCCTCGGCCTGCTGGTCACACTCTTCCTGATGCATCTCAGGATACCACTGGCCCTTCTGGCCACTGCCAGCTCATAGTCAACTTGTCACCCACCAAATTTCTTCATTATTAAATTCTATTGCTGCTCTGTAGCTATAGTTATTGCTTTCAACCCCAAGCTTATGTCAGTGTACAGTTTCCATAGTCATATAATATGAACTCAGCTCTCTGCAGATTAACAGCAGTTTGCTTTTCTTGCTGGGATTATGGACTGGCAAGCTCCATGATTTGGTGGGGATTCCATTGTCTAACTGCACAGTTCAACCCCTGCTAAAACGGTGTCTTTTCCCCAGGTCATGAACTGGGATCTTGCAGATCTGGAGGTGCTGACATGAATGCTCTCACAGGAAATATGTGTGTTCTCCATTCTTGGCTGTACCAGTGCCAACAGAGTGGAGAGGGCCAGGGTTTGTTCCTGCAAAGTTATTTGTGGAAGCTTATTCTCCTTAGAGATGCCCTCAGGTTGTCTTGTCTGTCAACTAATCATGCCTTTTCATCTCTATGGGTCCCACTGGCAGATCTGTTCCCACAATGGTTTTCAGCCTGTGTGAGGAAAGAATGCAGCTACACTGGCTACCTATGGAGAGGCTTGCTCTTTGAGATGATACGTTCTCAGCTAGTGTTAGAGACATGGGCAACCAGAGCTGAACTGCACTTCCCTCCTACAATTGTGCTTGTCTCTCTGTTTCCCAGTAGGCAGCCTCTTTGCTGGGAGTGGTTGCACTTGGGGATCCATATTCTGTAGGAAAATCCAAAGTAACATCAAAAACTCTCCTCTGCTTCAGAAAGGGAGTTAAAGTACAAGTAGAAGTGCCCCGGGGAGGAAAAAAAAAAGGTGTAAAAAATAGATGGGAAAGATGGGAAACCCACAACTGCATTTTGGAAAAACAAAGCAATGCTTTCACACTGCAGTCTTAAAAAGAATTCAGTGAGACCAAGAGGATGCCAGAAGAGCTTTCCATACTCTGTGGTGCTGAGCACAGTGTGCTGCCCACAGGCAGGTAGAAGGCATGAAGAATAAAAGCTAGGCTTCACCTAACCAGTTAAGAACCTGTGTGGCTTAAAAACACTCCTTTAAATGTAATTTAAGGTACTTTTTACATAATATATTTTCTTAGATCTTGCATGCTTGCATGAAGAACTTCTTGACTCTGTAAGTGATTCTCTGATGAAAACAAACAAGGGCTGATGGTGACTAAAGTGCTCCTCAACACAAGAGTAGCACTGCAGCCAGATTCTGCCACAGCCATTCTTGCATTAAGTAGTGACTTAGTCTACAAGTAGGATTTTTAGTCTCAACCTGAGCATTGCTGGTGAAAGGTGCTACTCAGCCTGAAAAAGAACCTGATTTACAACAAGAAATACAAGCCAAAACAACAGCTTCTCCAATCACAATGCTTGAGTGGGAAGGTTAAGATTTAAGATGTAACGCTTGAGTTAGAATTTGCCTTGGAAAGCAGTGTTAGATTCTCTTTTCTGCAGTTCTCCTTAAGCCTCCTGCTTGCCTGTTCTGGGGATCCAGTCTGCAAAACTGGACTCGAAGCTATGGCTTACCCCCCAAGAACTACCACTAGTAATGCTTGTGCACTGATTTACACTGACAAGAATGAAATCAGAAAGCAATTAATCATCTTGCCCAGCCTCCTATATATCACCAGTTATTTCATGTCACACTGTCTTGAGTCTTGAGTGGTCTCCAGTCTTCATTAGGAGTCCTAACCTTCACTCATTACTCGCTTAAAAGCACTTTCAAATAGCATGTCCTGCTCCAAGATTGGGTTTGTCTGGCTTTAAGCCTCCATTTTTCTTATGCCTTTCTTCCTATACTGAAGAGGAGTTTACCTCTAGGAACACTAGAGCACAGCTGATCCTACAGATCAGCCTTATTACTGCAGAGGAATAAACCCCCATGCATCTCTTCACATAATAATCAGCATAATAATCCTATGTGTCTCTGGGAAGAAATTTTTATGCTATAATGAAATGCTATTTCAGTCTTGTTTCTGTTAAGCCCAGTAGAAATAATTTGAAAAGTCTTTTATCCTTTTATTTTGATCTTTCTTGGATTAGTTTGTGGCTCTTGTTTGCATGTTCTCCTGAAATGTGTTTTGAAAATATGGATACAGTCAGTGGACATACAGTGTGGACAAAATAGTGACATATAGTCAGTAGGCATAATCTAACACTGATCACTTCCTTCCTCTCGGTCTCCAACTCATTCTTAAAAATCCAAGGATTACACTAGCCTTTTTTATCCCATATTTGTATGGCAGTTTCGATTGAACTCGTTTACTAAATCTCCTTTAGACTCAGCTTCCCATCTGTCTATTCCCTGTTCCTTCTATAGGACCAGTATTTTTAAGTCCTTGATGTGGCAGTACTGCAATGCATTTTTTCAATACTTGCCTATGGCAGTATTGAAATGCATTTTTTAAAGGCCCATCTTTCAAAAAGGAACATGGGCTGCATTTTATTGTTGCTTTTTCCACTCACATTCTCCCCTATACCTTGGGTGCCAGGAATGGGAAGGGAATAGGACGACCCTTCTAGCAGTAATTAACTGATAGATTAGCTCAGCCATCTTGCCATAGAAACACTGAACCATAGAACGATTTTGATTGGAAAGGACCTTAAAGATCATCTGTTTCCAATCACCTGGCCATGGCTAGGGACATCTCCCAACAGACCGGGTTTCTCAGGGCCCTATCCAACCAGGTCTTGAACACTTTCAAAGCTGGGGCATCCACAGTTTCTCTGGGCAACCTGTTTCGGTGTCTCACCATGCTATTGACAGGACATAGAAAAGATCCTCTTTCGTGTGTATGTTTTAACTTAGGAAAAATAAAGTGAAGAGCAGGAAAAATACAAAACATTGCACGATCGCTTTCTTAAGGAATTCCAGCCATGCTGTGCACTAAAAGAAGCAGAGATCTCATAGGAGAAATTCAGCATGATCAATTGATTGAAGACTATGTCAGAATAAATAAGCCCAAGGGGCTACCTAAATTGTGGAATGTCCTGGCTTTTGAAGGGTGGACTTTGCAAATAAAAAGACACTTAAATATATTTGCATATGTAACACTTATTATTTATTTCCCCTAGGAAACAGCATCTGGATAAGCATGAGGAAGACCATGAGCTTTAAACTGAAGTTAAGCAGGTGATTGTTTCCTTGAATGACAGACCTTAACTATCACCCTAAAATGACGGGTCAATGCAGAAGCTTTCAGACTGTATGCTTAGGCTTCCAAGTACACCCCTAATTGTGTCAAGTGCTAGTTTTCTGGAATATGAAGTGTCCAGCAACACTTCATCCTCAACGCATTTACTTGCTTACTGCAGGATTTTTTCCTCTTTTTTGGCCTGTGAGGGAGGTTTTGACAGTATATTTGGTATATTTAGACAGCTCCTACCGCAATGTGGTGCCCTTCTCCTGCTGACAGGCTTAGAAGCTCTTATGCTATAGATAAATACTAGTTCCATGTTTACAGAGTAAACAAACAAAAAAAAGGAAATTATTCCAATATGAATAAGGCTTAATAGAATCTGAGGTAAGGTGGACTTATTTATTTTCATGATTCTTTCAATTACTTTTGTTTCTGATAGCAAAAGGGTTTGTTGTGGTTTTTTTTGAAGTTAGGATCTGCTATTCTTTAATCCCCATGAAAATTATTACTATCATTTAAGAAAATTATATTCTTCCTAATTAAGCTGTTTTCAGACAATTAAATTGCTTCCTGATTTTCATAATTGTCTCTTTGCTAAGATCTACCTCTTTCTTGATTAGCAAGGTGGAAAAAACCAAATGCTTTTACTCTGTACAATATTTAGCAGTTAAGAAAGAAGTTCCAGCAAATATAATGTCAGACTCTTCCTTCACGTGACCTGAACTCTGGCTTCACAAAGTCAGATCAAATAGTAAAGGCAATCAGAAGGGTGACCAGAAAAGTAAGAAGAAACCTGTTTTGAATAGTTCTGTGAACTAGCAAGCATAGGAGGCACCATATGCTGGGAGGCCAGGGTGAATCTCTCCATCACCCTTCATCTTTCATGAGGTGAAGACTGGCTTCCCAACCAACCCTGGTGAGTCAGCTGTGAATGTGCTGTCCACACTCTCCTTCTTAGCAATGTAGCAGAGGAGCAGGTCAAGGGGATGTGTTTGAAGAATGCCAATACCATGGCACTACCTCACAGAGCACACAAAAATCACAGTCAGTGGCTGCATTTCTTGTACTACTTCAGCCATTTCACCTGCACGTCATCTGTCCTTGCAGTGGTCACATCTGAGACTCCAGATCTCCCAAGGACTGTAAATGGATACTCCGTGACAATGCACTCTTTCTTTATCTCTTTCTGTGTGCACTTTCTTTTCTTTCTCTCTTTCATTTGCTTTTTATCTTGCCTTGATTTTCTTATTTTTTTACAGTAGATCATTAACTGTTAATGTAGGAAGTCTAACATTTGTAACAATGTACAATGTCCTAGGGAACTAGGTATTACAGGGTCTGAGAAACGCCATGTGGTTTTGGCCTGTGAAATGTGACCTTAAACACTGGAAGTCCTTTGAATCTTTCCACATTTCTGGTGTGGTTGCCTGCAACTTCATGGAGGCTGTTCCAATTGACCCAGGGAGTCAACACTCTTAAAGTGTTTTTAAGGGAAATATGTGGATGGGGAATCATTGTTTCAAAAGCTCTGTTTCTAATTTGGAATTCATACATTGTCAAGGGACTTGTTATGAGAAATAAAGATAGCAAATTAGTCAAAGACTATGAACTAGATCTGTGTGAGAGAATATATGATATGTATATATCAATGCCAAGTGATTAAATTAATCAGGTCAAACCCTCAGCTGGATGATATAGGTTTTCCTAGAGCTATGGTGATGAGCACCATCTGAAGAGCTGGCTCATGATGCTTTTAAAGATAGTGCTAAAGCTGAAGAGACATTTCCACCACAGCTAACCACATGAGGGACAAATTACTTTACAGCAGGTCTTTGAAAATGCAGACTTCAGCAATCCTCATGATTTGCACAGGTCTACCACTGTAATTGTTTCAGTAGCCCAATCCTTGAGGTCAAACAATGAAATGAGAATATGTGCAAACATGTGCCATTTTAGTCCTGACTGAGCTTTAAAATCTCTTCTGAAAAGTCAAAATAGACCAAACAACATTTAAAATATAACAAAATTGTTCTTCAAAAAGAAACTGGGAGACAAAAAGACTGTCCTTTTCTCTTTAAATCTCATGATTCTTCCCACAGGCCTCATGGTTTTTGAGGTCTGACTCACTGATTTTTAGTACTCACTTAGCATGATCTTGAACAAGTAGCATAGGCTCATAAGTATAAACACAGTAATACAGTCAGAGAAATTTATGTGAGTGTGAGATATCTCCTACAGTCTCTTTCCTTTGGCATTCACAACCATATGAAAGAAATCCTAAAAGCAAAGGCTTTTGCCTTCATGATGTGAGGAGCTGTTTTGTTGCAATATCAAAGGTCATTATTATCAACTGCCTCTTTTGTCTTTCAAATTGTTCCATGAGATCTGATGTTAGATGAGCTTCATTTTTCTATTAATAATTTTGTGAGAGGAAAAGTAATGGCTGTCAAAGGGTGATTGTGGCACAGCCAGCATTGACAGAAACACAGATGGTAGTGCAATGGTTAAGGAACAGCCATCCTGGGGGGACACAGGGGTAGGAAAATGAGGGGAAGATGCAAGCATTTAGTCCACAGGTTTTACCAGAGAATCAAACCTCTGCTTTCAGTCTCATTTTTGGTTGTTCGCAGGAATGCTGACATTCTCATATTCTTCAACTTTCTGCCTTTTTCACCTTGCATTTTAACAGCCAATCTCAGAGAGTGGTAATGCAGTACAAATAAACTTTGTCTGTGAATAAGAATGCTGCAGAAAATACCATGTGTGGGAAGTTATCCTTCCCAACACCTGCATGCCCCCCCTAAACTGAGGCTGAGCAAGCTGAAGTATGTTACAAGTGTGATACACAGATGATCAGTAAGCTCTTTGCTTGGCATCCCTTTCTCATTATGCTGCCATTTTAGAAAAATGTTTTTATAGCCTCTGCTTGATTTTCCATCAGATCCCTCCCTCCCTGTGATTCCTCCCTTCCTGCTTCCTACAGAATGTGGCCAGCTGGTTACTGCTAAATTTAAACAAAGATGTGCTACTTGTAACTCTCTTTGCTTCATGCACACAATATTACTAGCCTAACTCAGCTAGCAAGAAGTACTTCTATTTTGATGTGCACAGGAACTGCAAACCCAGATGAAGGTCAATGAAGGCTATTGCATAGATAGATAATGCTGACAGAGAATACGCTAACTGGTTTTCTGCAGGAAAGTGCTGATTCAGTGGAATCAGGACATTTGAGGGGTATATATGAATTCTGTTCAATATGTGGGGGCATGAGGGAAACTTAAAATTGTATGTCCAGTGAAGGTCTGCAGGGCAGCTCCATGAGCAGCAGCAAAGCATGGCCCAGGTCTCCATCAGTGCTCTAATTCTACTATGCTGATACACAACAAAACACCCAACACCTCCTGTGAAATGGAAATCCTCCTTTCTAGTCAACTCTAATTACAAACAGCATACCATGTTGAAACAACCAATAAAATGGGGCATCAACAAAGAAGTGATTCATTGCATCTCTCAGATTCATGCAGCATCCAAGAGCTTGAACATCAAGGAGAAAACAGCAGGTAGCCTAACTCCCAAGATCTCTCCCCTGCTGTTGTTATCATTGACAATGAAGGCAGTGTTGTAAGAGCAGAGTGCAATGGACAATTCATGCACTTACCGTATCTTGCACTCTAGCTACAGGCGCGTGATTTTCTGAAGAAATGATGACAGTTTCAAACATATTCTGGCAGATGCTCACAAAATCAGAGCCCCTTTCACTCAGTAAATGACCATAAAAATGCTTTGAAGATGACAATAAAAAGTTATTTAATCATGTTCAAAACAGAAGCACCTGCCAAGTCAATATATCATTTTTTACATGATTGGCTGGTACAGTCACAATAGCGAAAAATGCAAAGTGAGTCTGTTAGGAGCAGCTTCTGGCCTGATTCTGTACTAGGCATAGCCTGATGGTGGAGAGAGAGAGCAAGAGAAGAGGAAAAAAAAGCAAGAGAGTTACACGCATATTTCCTCAGTCTCCTGATTTTTCAGCTCCTTTCCCAGCTGTTACAAGGTGCCCTTGGGAGCCTAGTCTGAAGACGTCCTTAGCAGCCCCCA
>NW_020955267.1:289371-291806 GCF_003031625.1 Empidonax traillii
ATGCAAAGTGAGTCTGTTAGGAGCAGCTTCTGGCCTGATTCTGTACTAGGCATAGCCTGATGGTGGAGAGAGAGAGCAAGAGAAGAGGAAAAAAAAGCAAGAGAGTTACACGCATATTTCCTCAGTCTCCTGATTTTTCAGCTCCTTTCCCAGCTGTTACAAGGTGCCCTTGGGAGCCTAGTCTGAAGACGTCCTTAGCAGCCCCCATTTTCAGTAAAGTCAGTGCAAAAGGGAGGAGCGACAGTGACCAAAAGAACACCTAAGAACAGCCTGGGTTATTTTCATGCTGCTGTAGCACAGGGGAAAATGTGCTGGGGAGAAGGGTGGAAATTTGGCCTTTTGGTAGCATTGCTACCTTAGAATGTCTGTAAACTGATAGTTGGGTGGTGTTAGAAATAGAGACATAGAGTGTCATGTGCAGCTGGGTTCAGATTCTTCAAGAACCCCGGGAGAGACAGCACTGCCATTAATAGTGTGGGTTGCAGGGCTACGTAACATGACAAAGAAGAGCCTGTAGTGTTTCTAGGCCTCACCACTACCCTCTCAGCTGCCCTTCACCCCAAATTCAGCAAGTCTTCTAGGCAAGCCACTTACTTGGTAGCTGGCACTATAGCATTGAAGGGCTTTCTAGCTACAAGTGGTGCAAACCCAGCTTTTTGATACTGATTGATTGGGTTCTTTCATGATTATCTGAAAGTAAAGTGGCCCAAGGGTGAGGATAATTTACATGGGTTGACGACAGAGGTTATTCTGGTACCTGAAGTCTGCCATGTAGCAAATTTAAATGTTCAGGTTTTAAGGTTAAAAGGGTTTATTCTGAACAAACACCTCTAATATTTTATGAGCCATGAGGATCCCCGGAATCAATTCTCAACTCGGGGACACTTTCTATGATTAAATGTGAACAGTTTTGTTCAAGTACTCCATTAAATTTTTTTAGATTTTTTTGTCACCAAGTTATGGTAGAAGGGACTTTTTATTCTCACTGTTAGGAGTCAGGACAGACTTCAAACTAGGTTTTATCTAACTATTGGACCTCATTAAACTTTGCCAGCTGAACAGAAGGGCCTTTTATGCCCAAGATTATGTTTGCTCTGTGAGTGCTTTAACTTACATTACTTCACCAGTCTCTTTGGCAAGCTAGAATAGACATGACACCTACACCAACCTTCACAGGATGGTTGCCAAGCCTTCACCTTTCCTGCAGTTCTTGCACAACAGCTCTTGAGGGCTTCAACATCTTTCTTAAAAAGTAAACACAGAACAGTATTCCTGTAGTGACTTGAAATTTCAGTGCACTCAAAATTCAACTCTCTGTTGCCAAAGGAACATTTAAAACTGCAGCACTGAAAGCCAAAACCAATAGTAAACTCTAGGTTTCTTTGAATCACAGATAAAGTTTGTTTTCAGTAGCCAAATATAAATAGAAAAATGGTGAAGTACTCTCAAATATATACATTGGTATCATGAAAACTGCTTGGATAACTTGGTCTGAATGTTACTCAGTAGTAAAATTAGTTCCTCAAGATCATTATAGTAGACATGAGTGAAGAAAATAGAGTGAATTACTGGTTTAAAAAGAAAATATGAGGAAGGGAACAATATTAACAAAATCGCAGCCACCAGTAGAAATCAGGTAAATCAGGCACAGAGGAAATACTTGTGGTGATGAAGGCAGAACTTTGTCATTGAAGATACCAGTATTAGCATCCAGAGGCCACTGCAGGGGAAGCGAAGTGAAAAGCTGAGTAATAACAGTCATATTCACCTTTTAACTTTGTGTACAAATAGCACAGAAATAGCACAGATGTCTGATAACATGATACTCCCAACTGGTGCCCAGCTAGCAGAGAAGAGGCATTTTTTGAAGCACTATGGCAAAGCAATCATGGATGATATTGCAGATTTTGCAGAGAGCAGAGGTGTCAGATTAGGAGCTCTGTGTGAATGCACAGACAGCAGAGGGATTTTTTTCTCTTCAGATCGATATTTTTTATATATTCTTAAGTGGCTACGTTTATGATTTAGTAAAATCATGATCAGTGTTGAGTATCATAAAGTCATTAACTTAGTACCAAATCCCCCCATCCACCCAATCAGGAAAATAAGGAGGTAAAAGGAAAACTACATTCCCAGTGTACAAAGTCAGATGTTCCTGCCAACAAATATTGCAAAGCAAAATACTGTGACTGTTGGGAATGTGAAGAAATCGTTTTTGTCCTCACTATGAACTAGTAAGCAGGACTGTCCTGCACAGTAGATGCCCCTGAGGAATTTGGCTGACTACTCAAAAGCAGCATGGAGATGCCCATGGAAATACACCCTTAATGCTCCAGAATCAGTGAAGAGATTTATTCTTTTCCTTGTTGCTATTGGTTTGTTTATATCTTTTCTTTTTTTTTTTTTTTTTTTTTTTTTTTTTTTTTTTTTTTTTT